>NW_027149933.1:0-277000 GCF_031143425.1 Pleurodeles waltl
ACACAAGTGAGGTATCATTTGTATCGGGAGACGTGGGGGAACGCTGGGTGGAAGGAAATTTGTGGCTCCTCTCAGAATCCAGAACTTTCTGCCACAGAAATGTGAGGAACATGTGTTTTTTTAGCCAAATTCTGAGGTTTGCAAAAGATTCTGGGTAACAGAACCTGGTCCGAGCCACACAAGTCACCCCATCTTGGATTCCCCTAGGTCTCTAGTTTTCAGAAATGCACAGGTTTGGTAGGTTTCCCTAGGTGGCGGCTGAGCTACAAGCCAAAATCTACAGGTAGGCACTTTGCAAAAAACACCTCTGTTTTCCTTCAAAAATTTGGATGTGTCCACGTTGCGCTTTGGGGCGTTTCCTCTCGCGGGCGCTAGGCCTACCCACACAAGTGAGGTATCATTTTTATCGGGAGACGTGGGGGAACGCTGGGTGGAAGGAAATTTGTGGGTCCTCTCAGATTCCAGAACGTTCTGCCACAGAAATGTGAGGAACATGTGTTTTTTTGGCCAAATTCTGAGATTTGCAAAGGATTCTGGGTAACAGAACCTGGTCCGAGCCACACAAGTCACCCCATCTTGGATTCCCCCAGGTCTCTAGTTTTCAGAAATGCACAGGTTTGGTAGGTTTCCCTAGGTGGCGGCTGAGCTACAGTCCAAAATCTACAGGTAGGCACTTTGCAAAAAACACCTCTGTTTTCATTCAAAAATTTGGCTGTGTCCACGTTGCGCTTTGGGGCATTTCCTGTTGCGGGCGCTAGGCCAACCCACACAAGTGAGGTATCATTATTATCGGGAGACGTGGGGGAACGCTGGGTGGAAGGAAATTTGTGGCTCCTCCCAGATTCCAGAACTTTCTGCCACAGAAATGTGAGGAACATGTGTTTTTTTAGCCAAATTTTGAGGTTTGCAAAGGATTCTGGGTAACAGAACCTGGTCCGAGCCACACAAGTCACCCCATCTTGGATTCCCCTAGGTCTCTAGTTTTCAGAAATGCACAGGTTTGGTAGGTTTCCCTAGGTGGCGGCTGAGCTACAAGCCAAAATCTACAGGTAGGCACTTTGCAAAAAACACCTCTGTTTTCCTTAAAAAATTTGGATGTGTCCACGTTGCGCTTTGGGGCGTTTCGTGTCGCGGGCGCTAGGCCTACCCACACAAGTGAGGTATCAGTTTTATCGGGAGAAGTGGGGGAACGCTGGGTGGAAGCAAATTTGTGGCTCCTCTCAGATTCCAGAACTTTCTGCCACAGAAATGTGAGGAACAAGTGTTTTTTAGCCAAATTTTGAGGTTTGCAATGGATTCTGGGTAACAGAACCTGGTCCGAGCCACACACGTCACCCCATCTTGGATTCCCCTAGGTCTCTAGTTTTCAGAAATGCACAGGTTTGGTAGGTTTCCCTAGGTGGCGGCTGAGCTACAAGCCAAAATCTACAGGTAGGCACTTTGCAAAAAACACCTCTGTTTTCCTTCAAAAATTTGGATGTGTCCACGTTGCGCTTTGGGGCGTTTCCTGTCACGGGCGCTAGGCCTACCCACACAAGTGAGGTATCAGTTTTATCGGTAGATGTGGGGGAACGCTGGGTGGAAGGAAATTTGTGGCTCCTCTCAGATTCCAGAACTTTCTGCCACAGAAATGTGAGGAACAAGTGTTTTTTTAGCCAAATTTTGAGGTTTGCAAAGGATTCTGGGTAACAGAACCTGGTCCGAGCCACACAAGTCACCCCATCTTGGATTCCCCTAGGTCTCTAGTTTTCAGAAATGCACAGGTTTGGTAGGTTTCCCTAGGTGGCGGCTGAGCTACAAGCCAAAATCTACAGGTAGGCACTTTGCAAAAAACACCTCTGTTTTCCTTCAAAAATTTGGATGTGTCCACGTTGCGCTTTGGGTCGTTTCCTCTCGCGGGCGCTTGGCCTACCCACACAAGTGAGGTATCATTTTTATCGGGAGACGTGGGGGAACGCTGGGTGGAAGGAAATTTGTGGGTCCTCTCAGATTCCAGAACGTTCTGCCACAGAAATGTGAGGAACATGTGTTTTTTTAGCCAAATTCTGAGATTTGCAAAGGATTCTGGGTAACAGAACCTGGTCCGAGCCACACAAGTCACCCCATCTTGGATTCCCCTGGTCTCTAGTTTTCAGAAATGCACAGGTTTGGTAGGTTTCCCTAGGTGGCGGCTGAGCTACAGTCCAAAATCTACAGGTAGGCACTTTGCAAAAAACACCTCTGTTTTCATTCAAAAATTTGGCTGTGTCCACGTTGCGCTTTGGGGCATTTCCTGTTGCGGGCGCTAGGCCAACCCACACAAGTGAGGTATCATTTTTATCGGGAGACGTGGGGGAACGCTGGGTGGAAGGAAATTTGTGGCTCCTCTCAGATTCCAGAACTTTCTGCCACAGAAATGTGAGGAACATGTGTTTTTTTAGCCAAATTTTGAGGTTTGCAAAGGATTATGGGTAACAGAACCTTGTCCGAGCCACACAAGTCACCCCATCTTGGATTCCCCTAGGTCTCTAGTTTTCAGAATTGCACAGGTTTGGTAGGTTTCCCTAGGTGGCGGCTGAGCTACAAGCCAAAATCTACAGGTAGGCACTTTGCAAAAAACACCTCTGTTTTCCTTCAAAAATTTGGATGTGTCCACGTTGCACTTTGGGGCGTTTCCTGTCGCGGGCGCTAGTCCTACCCACACAAGTGAGGTATCAGTTTTATCGGGAGATGTGGGGGAACGCTGGGTGGAAGGAAATTTGTGGCTCCTCTCAGATTCCAGAACTTTCTGCCACAGAAATGTGAGGAACATGTGTTTTTTTAGCCAAATTTTGAGGTTTGCAAAGGATTCTGGGTAACAGAACCTGGTCCGAGCCACACAAGTCACCCCATCTTGGATTCCCCTAGGTCTCTAGTTTTCAGAAATGCACAGGTTTGGTAGGTTTCCCTAGGTGGCAGCTGAGCTACAAGCCAAAATCTACAGGTAGGCACTTTGCAAAAAACACATCTGTTTAACTTCAAAAATTTGGATATGTCCACCTTGCGCTTTGGGGCGTTTTCTGTTGCGGGCGCTAGGCCTACCCACACAAGTGAGGTATCATTTTTATCGGGAGACGTGGGGGAACGCTGGGTGGAAGGAAATTTGTGGCTCCTCTCAGATTCCAGAACTTTTTGCCACAGAAATGTGAGGAACATGTGTTTTTTTAGCCAAATTTTGAGGTTTGCAAAGGATTCTGGGTAACAGAACCTGGTCCGAGCCACACAAGTCACCCCATCTTAGATTCCCCTAGGTCTCTAGTTTTCAGAAATGCACAGGTTTGGTAGGTTTCCCTAGGTGGCGGCTGAGCTACAAGCCAAAATCTACAGGTAGCACTTTGCAAAAAACACCTCTGTTTTCCTTCAAAAATTTGGATGTGTCCACGTTGCGCTTTGGGGCGTTTCCTGTCACGGGCGCTAGGCCTACCCACACAAGTGAGGTATCATTTTTATCGGGAGACGTGGGGGAACGCTGGGTGGAAGGAAATTTGTGTGTCCTCTCAGATTCCAGAACGTTCTGCCACAGAAATGTGAGGAACATGTGTTTTGTTAGCCAAATTCTGAGGTTTGCAAAGGATTCTGGGTAACAGAACCTGGTCCGAGCCACACAAGTCACCCCATCTTGGATTCCCCTAGGTCTCTAGTTTTCAGAAATGCACAGGTTTGGTAGGTTTCCCTAGGTGGCGGCTGAGCTACAGGCCAAAATCTACAGGTAGGCACTTTGCAAAAAACACCTCTGTTTTCCTTCAAAAATTTGGCTGTGTCCACGTTGCGCTTTGGGACATTTCCTGTCGCGGGCGCTAGGCCTACCCACACAAGTGAGGTATCATTTTTATCGGGAGACGTGGGGGAACGCTGGGTGGAAGGAAATTTGTGGCTCCTCTCGGATTCCAGAACTTTCTGCCACAGAAATGTGAGGAACATGTGTTTTTTTAGCCAAATTTTGAGGTTTGCAAAGGGTTCTGGGTAACAGAACCTGGTCCGAGCCACACAAGTCACCCCATCTTGGATTCCCCTACGTCTCTAGTTTTTAGAAATGCACAGGTTTGGTAGGTTTCCCTAGGTGGCGGCTGAGCTACAAGCCAAAATCTACAGGTAGGCACTTTGCAAAAAACACCTCTGTTTTCCTTAAAAAATTTGGATATGTCCACGTTGCGCTTTGGGGCGTTTCCTGTCGCGGGCGCTAGGCCTACCCACACAAGTGAGGTATCATTTTTATCGGGAGACGTGGGGGAACGCTGGGTGGAAGGAAATTTGTGGCTCCTCTCAGAATCCAGAACTTTCTGCCACAGAAATGTGAGGAACATATGTTTTTTTAGCCAAATTTTGAGGTTTGCAAAGGATTCTGGGTAACAGAACCTGGTCCGAGCCACACAAGTCACCCCATCTTGGATTCCCCTAGGTCTCTAGTTTTCAGAAATGCACAGGTTTGGTAGGTTTCCCTAGGTGGCAGCTGAGCTACAAGCCAAAATCTACAGGTAGGCACTTTGCAAAAAACACCTCTGTTTTCCTTCAAAAATTTGGATATGTCCACGTTGCGCTTTGGGGCGTTTCCTGTCGCGGGCGCTAGGCCTACCCACACAAGTGAGGTATCATTTTTATCGGGAGACGTGGGGGAACGCTGGGTGGAAGGAAATTTGTGGCTCCTCTCAGATTCCAGAACTTTCTGCCACAGAAATGTGAGGAACATGTGTTTTTTTAGCCAAATTTTGAGGTTTGCAAAGGGTTCTGGGTAACAGAACCTGGTCCGAGCCACACAAGTCACCCCATCTTGGATTCCCCTAGGTCTCTCGTTTTTAGAACTGCACAGGTTTGGTAGGTTTCCCTAGGTGGCGGCTGAGCTACAAGCCAACATCTACAGGTAGGCACTTTGCAAAAAACACCTCTGTTTTCCTTCAAAAATTTGGATGTGTCCACGTTGCGCTTTGGGGCGTTTCCTGTCGCGGGCGCTAGGCCTACCCACACAAGTGAGGTATCATTTTTATCGGGAGACGTGGGGGAACACTGGGTGGAAGGAAATTTGTGGCTCCTCTCAGAATCCAGAACTTTCTGCCACAGAAATGTGAGGAACATGTGTTTTTTTAGCCAAATTTTGAGGTTTGCTAAGGATTCTGGGTAACAGAACCTGGTCCGAGCCACACAAGTCACCCCATCTTGGATTCCCCTAGGTCTCTAGTTTTCAGAAATGCACAGGTTTGGTAGGTTTCCCTAGGTGGCGGCTGAGCTACAAGCCAAAATCTACAGGTAGGCACTTTGCAAAAAACACCTCTGTTTTCCTTCACAAATTTGGATGTGTCCACGTTGCGCTTTGGGGCGTTTCCTGTCGCGGGCGCTAGGCCTACCCACACAAGTGAGGTCTCAGTTTTATCGGGAGATGTGGGGGAACGCTGGGTGGAAGGAAATTTGTGGCTCCTCTCAGATTCCAGAACTTTCTGCCACAGAAATGTGAGGAACAAGTGTTTTTTTAGCCAAATTTTGAGGTTTGCAAAGGATTCTGGGTAACAGAACCTGGTCCGAGCCACACAAGTCACCTCATCTTGGATTCCCCTAGGTCTCTAGTTTTTAGAAATGCACAGGTTTGGTAGGTTTCCCTAGGTGGCAGCTGAGCTACAAGCCAAAATCTACAGGTAGGCACTTTGCAAAAAACACCTCTGTTTTCCTTCAAAAATTTGGATATGTCCACGTTTTGCTTATGGGCGTTTCCTGTTGCGGGCGCTAGGCCTACCCACACAAGTGAGGTATCATTTTTATCGGGAGACGTGGGGGAACGCTGGGTGGAAGGAAATTTGTGGCTCCTCTCAGATTCCAGAACTTTCTGCCACAGAAATGTGAGGAACAAGTGTTTTTTTAGCCAAATTTTGAGGTTTGCAAAGGATTCTGGGTAACAGAACCTGGTCTGAGCCACACAAGTCACCCCATCTTGGATTCCCCTAGGTCTCTAGTTTTCAGAAATGCACAGGTTTGGTAGGTTTCCCTAGGTGGCGGCTGAGCTACAAGCCAAAATCTACAGGTAGGCACTTTGCAAAAAACACCTCTGTTTTCCTTCAAAAATTTGGATGTGTCCACGTTGCGCTTTGGGGCGTTTCTTGTCGCGGGCGCTAGGCCTACCCACACAAGTGAGGTATCAGTTTTATCGGGAGATGTGGGAGAACGCTGGGTGGAAGCAAATTTGTGGCTCCTCTCAGATTCCAGAACTTTCTGCCACAGAAATGTGAGGAACATGTGTTTTTTTAGCCAAATTTTGAGGTTTGCAAAGGATTCTGGGTAACAGAACCTGGTCCGAGCCACACAAGTCACCCCATCTTGGATTCCCCTAGGTCTCTAGTTTTCAGAAATGCACAGGTTTGGTAGGTTTCCCTAGGTGGCGGCTGAGCTACAAGCCAAAATCTACAGGTAGGCACTTTGCAAAAAACACCTCTGTTTTCCTTCAAAAATGTGGATGTGTCCACGTTGCGCTTTGGGGCGTTTCCTGTCGCGGGCGCTAGGCCTACCCACACAAGTGAGGTATCATTTTTATCGGGAGACGTGGGGGAACGCTGGGTGGAAGGAAATTTGTGGCTCCTCTCAGATTCCAGAACGTTCTGCCACAGAAATGTGAGGAACATGTGTTTTTTTAACCAAATTCTGAGGTTTGCAAAGGATTCTTGGTAACAGAACCTGGTCCGAGCCACACAAGTCACCCCATCTTGGATTCCCCTAGGTCTCTAGTTTTCAGGAATGCACAGGTATGGTAGGTTTCCCTAGGTGGCGGCTGAGCTACAGGCCAAAATCTACATGTAGGCACTTTGCAAAAAACACCTCTGTTTTCTTTCAAATATTTGGCTGTGTCCACGTTGCGCTTTGGGGTATTTCCTGTCGCGGGCGCTAGGCCTACCCACACAAGTGAGGTATCATTTTTATCGGGAGACGTGGGGGAACGCTGGGTGGAAGCAAATTCGTGGCTCCTCTCAGATTCCAGAACTTTCTGCCACAGAAATGTGAGGAACATGTGTTTTTTTAGCCAAATTTTGAGGTTTGCAATGGATTCTGGGTAACAGAACCTGGTCCGAGCCACACAAGTCACCCCATCTTGGATTCCCCTAGGTCTCTAGTTTTCAGAAATGCACAGGTTTGGTAGGTTTCCCTAGGTGGCGGCTGAGCTACAAGCCAAAATCTACAGGTAGGCACTTTGCAAAAAACACCTCTGTTTTCCTTCAAAAATTTGGATGTGTCCACGTTGCGCTTTGGGGCGTTTCCTGTCGCGGGCGCTAAGCCTACCCACACAAGTGAGGTATCATTTTTATCGGGAGACATGGGGGAACGCTGGGTGGAAGGAAATTTGTGGCTCCTCTCAGATTCCAGAACGTTCTGCCACAGAAATGTGAGGAACATGTGTTTTTTTAGCCAAATTCTGAGGTTTGCAAAGGATTCTGGGTAACAGAACCTGGTCCGAGCCACACAAGTCACCCCATCTTGGATTCCCCTAGGTCTCTAGTTTTCAGAAATGCACAGGTTTGGTAGGTTTCCCTAGGTGGCGGCTGAGCTACAGGCCAGAATCTACAGGTAGGCACTTTGCAAAAAACACCTCTGTTTTCATTCAAAAATTTGGCTGTGTCCACGTTGCGCTTTGGGGCATTTCCTGTTGCGGGCGCTAGGCCTACCCACACAAGTGAGGTATCATTTGTATCGGGAGACGTGGGGGAACGCTGGGTGGAAGGAAATTTGTGGCTCCTCTCAGAATCCAGAACTTTCTGCCACAGAAATGTGAGGAACATGTGTTTTTTTAGCCAAATTCTGAGGTTTGCAAAAGATTCTGGGTAACAGAACCTGGTCCGAGCCACACAAGTCACCCCATCTTGGATTCCCCTAGGTCTCTAGTTTTCAGAAATGCACAGGTTTGGTAGGTTTCCCTAGGTGGCGGCTGAGCTACAAGCCAAAATCTACAGGTAGGCACTTTGCAAAAAACACCTCTGTTTTCCTTCAAAAATTTGGATGTGTCCACGTTGCGCTTTGGGGCGTTTCGTGTCGCGGGCGCTAGGCCTACCCACACAAGTGAGGTATCAGTTTTATCGGGAGATGTGGGGGAACGCTGGGTGGAAGCAAATTTGTGGCTCCTCTCAGATTCCAGAACTTTCTGCCACAGAAATGTGAGGAACATGTGTTTTTTAGCCAAATTTTGAGGTTTGCAATGGATTCTGGGTAACAGAACCTGGTCCGAGCCACACAAGTCACCCCATCTTGGATTCCCCTAGGTCTCTAGTTTTCAGAAATGCACAGGTTTGGTAGGTTTCCCTAGGTGGCGGCTGAGCTACAAGCCAAAATCTACAGGTAGGCACTTTGCAAAAAACACCTCTGTTTTCCTTCAAAAATTTGGATGTGTCCACGTTGCGCTTTGGGGCGTTTCCTCTCGCGGGCGCTAGGCCTACCCACACAAGTGAGGTATCATTTTTATCGGGAGACGTGGGGGAACGCTGGGTGGAAGGAAATTTGTGGGTCCTCTCAGATTCCAGAACGTTCTGCCACAGAAATGTGAGGAACATGTGTTTTTTTGGCCAAATTCTGAGATTTGCAAAGGATTCTGGGTAACAGAACCTGGTCCGAGCCACACAAGTCACCCCATCTTGGATTCCCCTAGGTCTCTAGTTTTCAGAAATGCACAGGTTTGGTAGGTTTCCCTAGGTGGCGGCTGAGCTACAGTCCAAAATCTACAGGTAGGCACTTTGCAAAAAACACCTCTGTTTTCATTCAAAAATTTGGCTGTGTCCACGTTGCGCTTTGGGGCATTTCCTGTTGCGGGCGCTAGGCCAACCCACACAAGTGAGGTATCATTTTTATCGGGAGACGTGGGGGAACGCTGGGGGAAGGAAATTTGTGGCTCCTCTCAGAATCCAGAACTTTCTGCCACAGAAATGTGAGGAACATGTGTTTTTTTAGCCAAATTCTGAGGTTTGCAAAAGATTCTGGGTAACAGAACCTGGTCCGAGCCACACAAGTCACCCCATCTTGGATTCCCCTAGGTCTCTAGTTTTCAGAAATGCACAGGTTTGGTAGGTTTCCCTAGGTGGCGGCTGAGCTACAAGCCAAAATCTACAGGTAGGCACTTTGCAAAAAACACCTCTGTTTTCCTTCAAAAATTTGGATGTGTCCACGTTGCGCTTTGGGGCGTTTCGTGTCGCGGGCGCTAGGCCTACCCACACAAGTGAGGTATCAGTTTTATCGGGAGATGTGGGGGAACGCTGGGTGGAAGCAAATTTGTGGCTCCTCTCAGATTCCAGAACTTTCTGCCACAGAAATGTGAGGAACATGTGTTTTTTAGCCAAATTTTGAGGTTTGCAATGGATTCTGGGTAACAGAACCTGGTCCGAGCCACACAAGTCACCCCATCTTGGATTCCCCTAGGTCTCTAGTTTTCAGAAATGCACAGGTTTGGTAGGTTTCCCTAGGTGGCGGCTGAGCTACAAGCCAAAATCTACAGGTAGGCACTTTGCAAAAAACACCTCTGTTTTCCTTCAAAAATTTGGATGTGTCCACGTTGCGCTTTGGGGCGTTTCCTCTCGCGGGCGCTAGGCCTACCCACACAAGTGAGGTATCATTTTTATCGGGAGACGTGGGGGAACGCTGGGTGGAAGGACATTTGTGGGTCCTCTCAGATTCCAGAACGTTCTGCCACAGAAATGTGAGGAACATGTGTTTTTTTGGCCAAATTCTGAGATTTGCAAAGGATTCTGGGTAACAGAACCTGGTCCGAGCCACACAAGTCATCCCATCTTGGATTCCCCTAGGTCTCTAGTTTTCAGAAATGCACAGGTTTGGTAGGTTTCCCTAGGTGGCGGCTGAGCTACAGTCCAAAATCTACAGGTAGGCACTTTGCAAAAAACACCTCTGTTTTCATTCAAAAATTTGGCTGTGTCCACGTTGCGCTTTGGGGCATTTCCTGTTGCGGGCGCTAGGCCAACCCACACAAGTGAGGTATCATTTTTATCGGGAGACGTGGGGGAACGCTGGGGGGAAGGAAATTTGTGGCTCCTCCCAGATTCCAGAACTTTCTGCCACAGAAATGTGAGGAACATGTGTTTTTTTAGCCAAATTTTGAGGTTTGCAAAGGATTCTGGGTAACAGAACCTGGTCCGAGCCACACAAGTCACCCCATCTTGGATTCCCCTAGGTCTCTAGTTTTCAGAAATGCACAGGTTTGGTAGGTTTCCCTAGGTGGCGGCTGAGCTACAAGCCAAAATCTACAGGTAGGCACTTTGCAAAAAACACCTCTGTTTTCCTTCAAAAATTTGGATGTGTCCACGTTGCGCTTTGGGGCGTTTCCTGTCGCGGGCGCTAGGCCTACCCACACAAGTGAGGTATCAGTTTTATCGGTAGATGTGGGGGAACGCTGGGTGGAAGGAAATTTGTGGCTCCTCTCAGATTCCAGAACTTTCTGCCACAGAAATGTGAGGAACAAGTGTTTTTTTAGCCAAATTTTGAGGTTTGCAAAGGATTCTGGGTAACAGAACCTGGTCCGAGCCACACAAGTCACCCCATCTTGGATTCCCCTAGGTCTCTAGTTTTCAGAAATGCACAGGTTTGGTAGGTTTCCCTAGGTGGCGGCTGAGCTACAAGCCAAAATCTACAGGTAGGCACTTTGCAAAAAACACCTCTGTTTTCCTTCAAAAATTTGGATGTGTCCACGTTGCGCTTTGGGGCGTTTCCTCTCGCGGGCGCTAGGCCTACCCACACAAGTGAGGTATCATTTTTATCGGGAGACGTGGGGGAACGCTGGGTGGAAGGAAATTTGTGGGTCCTCTCAGATTCCAGAACGTTCTGCCACAGAAATGTGAGGAACATGTGTTTTTTTAGCCAAATTCTGAGATTTGCAAAGGATTCTGGGTAACAGAACCTGGTCCGAGCCACACAAGTCACCCCATCTTGGATTCCCCTAGGTCTCTCGTTTTTAGAACTGCACAGGTTTGGTAGGTTTCCCTAGGTGGCGGCTGAGCTACAAGCCAACATCTACAGGTAGGCACTTTGCAAAAAACACCTCTGTTTTCCTTCAAAAATTTGGATGTGTCCACGTTGCGCTTTGGGGCGTTTCCTGTCGCGGGCGCTAGGCCTACCCACACAAGTGAGGTATCATTTTTATCGGGAGACGTGGGGGAACACTGGGTGGAAGGAAATTTGTGGCTCCTCTCAGAATCCAGAACTTTCTGCCACAGAAATGTGAGGAACATGTGTTTTTTTAGCCAAATTTTGAGGTTTGCTAAGGATTCTGGGTAACAGAACCTGGTCCGAGCCACACAAGTCACCCCATCTTGGATTCCCCTAGGTCTCTAGTTTTCAGAAATGCACAGGTTTGGTAGGTTTCCCTAGGTGGCGGCTGAGCTACAAGCCAAAATCTACAGGTAGGCACTTTGCAAAAAACACCTCTGTTTTCCTTCACAAATTTGGATGTGTCCACGTTGCGCTTTGGGGCGTTTCCTGTCGCGGGCGCTAGGCCTACCCACACAAGTGAGGTCTCAGTTTTATCGGGAGATGTGGGGGAACGCTGGGTGGAAGGAAATTTGTGGCTCCTCTCAGATTCCAGAACTTTCTGCCACAGAAATGTGAGGAACAAGTGTTTTTTTAGCCAAATTTTGAGGTTTGCAAAGGATTCTGGGTAACAGAACCTGGTCCGAGCCACACAAGTCACCTCATCTTGGATTCCCCTAGGTCTCTAGTTTTTAGAAATGCACAGGTTTGGTAGGTTTCCCTAGGTGGCAGCTGAGCTACAAGCCAAAATCTACAGGTAGGCACTTTGCAAAAAACACCTCTGTTTTCCTTCAAAAATTTGGATATGTCCACGTTTTGCTTATGGGCGTTTCCTGTTGCGGGCGCTAGGCCTACCCACACAAGTGAGGTATCATTTTTATCGGGAGACGTGGGGGAACGCTGGGTGGAAGGAAATTTGTGGCTCCTCTCAGATTCCAGAACTTTCTGCCACAGAAATGTGAGGAACAAGTGTTTTTTTAGCCAAATTTTGAGGTTTGCAAAGGATTCTGGGTAACAGAACCTGGTCTGAGCCACACAAGTCACCCCATCTTGGATTCCCCTAGGTCTCTAGTTTTCAGAAATGCACAGGTTTGGTAGGTTTCCCTAGGTGGCGGCTGAGCTACAAGCCAAAATCTACAGGTAGGCACTTTGCAAAAAACACCTCTGTTTTCCTTCAAAAATTTGGATGTGTCCACGTTGCGCTTTGGGGCGTTTCTTGTCGCGGGCGCTAGGCCTACCCACACAAGTGAGGTATCAGTTTTATCGGGAGATGTGGGAGAACGCTGGGTGGAAGCAAATTTGTGGCTCCTCTCAGATTCCAGAACTTTCTGCCACAGAAATGTGAGGAACATGTGTTTTTTTAGCCAAATTTTGAGGTTTGCAAAGGATTCTGGGTAACAGAACCTGGTCCGAGCCACACAAGTCACCCCATCTTGGATTCCCCTAGGTCTCTAGTTTTCAGAAATGCACAGGTTTGGTAGGTTTCCCTAGGTGGCGGCTGAGCTACAAGCCAAAATCTACAGGTAGGCACTTTGCAAAAAACACCTCTGTTTTCCTTCAAAAATGTGGATGTGTCCACGTTGCGCTTTGGGGCGTTTCCTGTCGCGGGCGCTAGGCCTACCCACACAAGTGAGGTATCATTTTTATCGGGAGACGTGGGGGAACGCTGGGTGGAAGGAAATTTGTGGCTCCTCTCAGATTCCAGAACGTTCTGCCACAGAAATGTGAGGAACATGTGTTTTTTTTAACCAAATTCTGAGGTTTGCAAAGGATTCTTGGTAACAGAACCTGGTCCGAGCCACACAAGTCACCCCATCTTGGATTCCCCTAGGTCTCTAGTTTTCAGGAATGCACAGGTATGGTAGGTTTCCCTAGGTGGCGGCTGAGCTACAGGCCAAAATCTACATGTAGGCACTTTGCAAAAAACACCTCTGTTTTCTTTCAAATATTTGGCTGTGTCCACGTTGCGCTTTGGGGCATTTCCTGTCGCGGGCGCTAGGCCTACCCACACAAGTGAGGTATCATTTTTATCGGGAGACGTGGGGGAACGCTGGGTGGAAGCAAATTCGTGGCTCCTCTCAGATTCCAGAACTTTCTGCCACAGAAATGTGAGGAACATGTGTTTTTTTAGCCAAATTTTGAGGTTTGCAATGGATTCTGGGTAACAGAACCTGGTCCGAGCCACACAAGTCACCCCATCTTGGATTCCCCTAGGTCTCTAGTTTTCAGAAATGCACAGGTTTGGTAGGTTTCCCTAGGTGGCGGCTGAGCTACAAGCCAAAATCTACAGGTAGGCACTTTGCAAAAAACACCTCTGTTTTCCTTCAAAAATTTGGATGTGTCCACGTTGCGCTTTGGGGCGTTTCCTGTCGCGGGCGCTAAGCCTACCCACACAAGTGAGGTATCATTTTTATCGGGAGACATGGGGGAACGCTGGGTGGAAGGAAATTTGTGGCTCCTCTCAGATTCCAGAACGTTCTGCCACAGAAATGTGAGGAACATGTGTTTTTTTAGCCAAATTCTGAGGTTTGCAAAGGATTCTGGGTAACAGAACCTGGTCCGAGCCACACAAGTCACCCCATCTTGGATTCCCCTAGGTCTCTAGTTTTCAGAAATGCACAGGTTTGGTAGGTTTCCCTAGGTGGCGGCTGAGCTACAGGCCAGAATCTACAGGTAGGCACTTTGCAAAAAACACCTCTGTTTTCATTCAAAAATTTGGCTGTGTCCACGTTGCGCTTTGGGGCATTTCCTGTTGCGGGCGCTAGGCCTACCCACACAAGTGAGGTATCATTTGTATCGGGAGACGTGGGGGAACGCTGGGTGGAAGGAAATTTGTGGCTCCTCTCAGAATCCAGAACTTTCTGCCACAGAAATGTGAGGAACATGTGTTTTTTTAGCCAAATTCTGAGGTTTGCAAAAGATTCTGGGTAACAGAACCTGGTCCGAGCCACACAAGTCACCCCATCTTGGATTCCCCTAGGTCTCTAGTTTTCAGAAATGCACAGGTTTGGTAGGTTTCCCTAGGTGGCGGCTGAGCTACAAGCCAAAATCTACAGGTAGGCACTTTGCAAAAAACACCTCTGTTTTCCTTCAAAAATTTGGATGTGTCCACGTTGCACTTTGGGGCGTTTCGTGTCGCGGGCGCTAGGCCTACCCACACAAGTGAGGTATCAGTTTTATCGGGAGATGTGGGGGAACGCTGGGTGGAAGCAAATTTGTGGCTCCTCTCAGATTCCAGAACTTTCTGCCACAGAAATGTGAGGAACATGTGTTTTTTAGCCAAATTTTGAGGTTTGCAATGGATTCTGGGTAACAGAACCTGGTCCGAGCCACACAAGTCACCCCATCTTGGATTCCCCTAGGTCTCTAGTTTTCAGAAATGCACAGGTTTGGTAGGTTTCCCTAGGTGGCGGCTGAGCTACAAGCCAAAATCTACAGGTAGGCACTTTGCAAAAAACACCTCTGTTTTCCTTCAAAAATTTGGATGTGTCCACGTTGCGCTTTGGGGCGTTTCCTCTCGCGGGCGCTAGGCCTACCCACACAAGTGAGGTATCATTTTTATCGGGAGACGTGGGGGAACGCTGGGTGGAAGGAAATTTGTGGGTCCTCTCAGATTCCAGAACGTTCTGCCACAGAAATGTGAGGAACATGTGTTTTTTTGGCCAAATTCTGAGATTTGCAAAGGATTCTGGGTAACAGAACCTGGTCCGAGCCACACAAGTCACCCCATCTTGGATTCCCCTAGGTCTCTAGTTTTCAGAAATGCACAGGTTTGGTAGGTTTCCCTAGGTGGCGGCTGAGCTACAGTCCAAAATCTACAGGTAGGCACTTTGCAAAAAACACCTCTGTTTTCATTCAAAAATTTGGCTGTGTCCACGTTGCGCTTTGGGGCATTTCCTGTTGCGGGCGCTAGGCCAACCCACACAAGTGAGGTATCATTTTTATCGGGAGACGTGGGGGAACGCTGGGGGAAGGAAATTTGTGGCTCCTCTCAGAATCCAGAACTTTCTGCCACAGAAATGTGAGGAACATGTGTTTTTTTAGCCAAATTCTGAGGTTTGCAAAAGATTCTGGGTAACAGAACCTGGTCCGAGCCACACAAGTCACCCCATCTTGGATTCCCCTAGGTCTCTAGTTTTCAGAAATGCACAGGTTTGGTAGGTTTCCCTAGGTGGCGGCTGAGCTACAAGCCAAAATCTACAGGTAGGCACTTTGCAAAAAACACCTCTGTTTTCCTTCAAAAATTTGGATGTGTCCACGTTGCGCTTTGGGGCGTTTCGTGTCGCGGGCGCTAGGCCTACCCACACAAGTGAGGTATCAGTTTTATCGGGAGATGTGGGGGAACGCTGGGTGGAAGCAAATTTGTGGCTCCTCTCAGATTCCAGAACTTTCTGCCACAGAAATGTGAGGAACATGTGTTTTTTAGCCAAATTTTGAGGTTTGCAATGGATTCTGGGTAACAGAACCTGGTCCGAGCCACACAAGTCACCCCATCTTGGATTCCCCTAGGTCTCTAGTTTTCAGAAATGCACAGGTTTGGTAGGTTTCCCTAGGTGGCGGCTGAGCTACAAGCCAAAATCTACAGGTAGGCACTTTGCAAAAAACACCTCTGTTTTCCTTCAAAAATTTGGATGTGTCCACGTTGCGCTTTGGGGCGTTTCCTCTCGCGGGCGCTAGGCCTACCCACACAAGTGAGGTATCATTTTTATCGGGAGACGTGGGGGAACGCTGGGTGGAAGGACATTTGTGGGTCCTCTCAGATTCCAGAACGTTCTGCCACAGAAATGTGAGGAACATGTGTTTTTTTGGCCAAATTCTGAGATTTGCAAAGGATTCTGGGTAACAGAACCTGGTCCGAGCCACACAAGTCACCCCATCTTGGATTCCCCTAGGTCTCTAGTTTTCAGAAATGCACAGGTTTGGTAGGTTTCCCTAGGTGGCGGCTGAGCTACAGTCCAAAATCTACAGGTAGGCACTTTGCAAAAAACACCTCTGTTTTCATTCAAAAATTTGGCTGTGTCCACGTTGCGCTTTGGGGCATTTCCTGTTGCGGGCGCTAGGCCAACCCACACAAGTGAGGTATCATTTTTATCGGGAGACGTGGGGGAACGCTGGGGGGAAGGAAATTTGTGGCTCCTCCCAGATTCCAGAACTTTCTGCCAAAGAAATGTGAGGAACATGTGTTTTTTTAGCCAAATTTTGAGGTTTGCAAAGGATTCTGGGTAACAGAACCTGGTCCGAGCCACACAAGTCACCCCATCTTGGATTCCCCTAGGTCTCTAGTTTTCAGAAATGCACAGGTTTGGTAGGTTTCCCTAGGTGGCGGCTGAGCTACAAGCCAAAATCTACAGGTAGGCACTTTGCAAAAAACACCTCTGTTTTCCTTCAAAAATTTGGATGTGTCCACGTTGCGCTTTGGGGCGTTTCCTGTCGCGGGCGCTAGGCCTACCCACACAAGTGAGGTATCAGTTTTATCGGTAGATGTGGGGGAACGCTGGGTGGAAGGAAATTTGTGGCTCCTCTCAGATTCCAGAACTTTCTGCCACAGAAATGTGAGGAACAAGTGTTTTTTTAGCCAAATTTTGAGGTTTGCAAAGGATTCTGGGTAACAGAACCTGGTCCGAGCCACACAAGTCACCCCATCTTGGATTCCCCTAGGTCTCTAGTTTTCAGAAATGCACAGGTTTGGTAGGTTTCCCTAGGTGGCGGCTGAGCTACAAGCCAAAATCTACAGGTAGGCACTTTGCAAAAAACACCTCTGTTTTCCTTCAAAAATTTGGATGTGTCCACGTTGCGCTTTGGGGCGTTTCCTCTCGCGGGCGCTAGGCCTACCCACACAAGTGAGGTATCATTTTTATCGGGAGACGTGGGGGAACGCTGGGTGGAAGGAAATTTGTGGGTCCTCTCAGATTCCAGAACGTTCTGCCACAGAAATGTGAGGAACATGTGTTTTTTTAGCCAAATTCTGAGATTTGCAAAGGATTCTGGGTAACAGAACCTGGTCCGAGCCACACAAGTCACCCCATCTTGGATTCCCCTAGGTCTCTAGTTTTCAGAAATGCACAGGTTTGGTAGGTTTCCCTAGGTGGCGGCTGAGCTACAAGCCAAAATCTACAGGTAGGCACTTTGCAAAAAACACCTCTGTTTTCCTTCAAAAATTTGGATGTATCCACGTTGCGCTTTGGGGCGTTTCGTGTCGCGGGCGCTAGGCCTACCCACACAAGTGAGGTATCAGTTTTATCGGGAGATGTGGGGGAACGCTGGGTGGAAGCAAATTTGTGGCTCCTCTCAGATTCCAGAACTTTCTGCCACAGAAATGTGAGGAACATGTGTTTTTTAGCCAAATTTTGAGGTTTGCAATGGATTCTGGGTAACAGAACCTGGTCCGAGCCACACAAGTCACCCCATCTTGGATTCCCCTAGGTCTCTAGTTTTCAGAAATGCACAGGTTTGGTAGGTTTCCCTAGGTGGCGGCTGAGCTACAAGCCAAAATCTACAGGTAGGCACTTTGCAAAAAACACCTCTGTTTTCCTTCAAAAATTTGGATGTGTCCACGTTGCGCTTTGGGGCGTTTCCTCTCGCGGGCGCTAGGCCTACCCACACAAGTGAGGTATCATTTTTATCGGGAGACGTGGGGGAACGCTGGGTGGAAGGAAATTTGTGGGTCCTCTCAGATTCCAGAACGTTCTGCCACAGAAATGTGAGGAACATGTGTTTTTTTGGCCAAATTCTGAGATTTGCATAGGATTCTGGGTAACAGAACCTGGTCCGAGCCACACAAGTCACCCCATCTTGGATTCCCCTAGGTCTCTAGTTTTCAGAAATGCACAGGTTTGGTAGGTTTCCCTAGGTGGCGGCTGAGCTACAGTCCAAAATCTACAGGTAGGCACTTTGCAAAAAACACCTCTGTTTTCATTCAAAAATTTGGCTGTGTCCACGTTGCGCTTTGGGGCATTTCCTGTTGCGGGCGCTAGGCCAACCCACACAAGTGAGGTATCATTTTTATCGGGAGACGTGGGGGAACGCTGGGGGGAAGGAAATTTGTGGCTCCTCCCAGATTCCAGAACTTTCTGCCACAGAAATGTGAGGAACATGTGTTTTTTTAGCCAAATTTTGAGGTTTGCAAAGGATTCTGGGTAACAGAACCTGGTCCGAGCCACACAAGTCACCCCATCTTGGATTCCCCTAGGTCTCTAGTTTTCAGAAATGCACAGGTTTGGTAGGTTTCCCTAGGTGGCGGCTGAGCTACAAGCCAAAATCTACAGGTAGGCACTTTGCAAAAAACACCTCTGTTTTCCTTCAAAAATTTGGATGTGTCCACGTTGCGCTTTGGGGCGTTTCGTGTCGCGGGCGCTAGGCCTACCCACACAAGTGAGGTATCAGTTTTATCGGGAGAAGTGGGGGAACGCTGGGTGGAAGCAAATTTGTGGCTCCTCTCAGATTCCAGAACTTTCTGCCACAGAAATGTGAGGAACATGTGTTTTTTAGCCAAATTTTGAGGTTTGCAATGGATTCTGGGTAACAGAACCTGGTCCGAGCCACACAAGTCACCCCATCTTGGATTCCCCTAGGTCTCTAGTTTTCAGAAATGCACAGGTTTGGTAGGTTTCCCTAGGTGGCGGCTGAGCTACAAGCCAAAATCTACAGGTAGGCACTTTGCAAAAAACACCTCTGTTTTCCTTCAAAAATTTGGATGTGTCCACGTTGCGCTTTGGGGCGTTTCCTGTCGCGGGCGCTAGGCCTACCCACACAAGTGAGGTATCAGTTTTATCGGTAGATGTGGGGGAACGCTGGGTGGAAGGAAATTTGTGGCTCCTCTCAGATTCCAGAACTTTCTGCCACAGAAATGTGAGGAACAAGTGTTTTTTTAGCCAAATTTTGAGGTTTGCAAAGGATTCTGGGTAACAGAACCTGGTCCGAGCCACACAAGTCACCCCATCTTGGATTCCCCTAGGTCTCTAGTTTTCAGAAATGCACAGGTTTGGTAGGTTTCCCTAGGTGGCGGCTGAGCTACAAGCCAAAATCTACAGGTAGGCACTTTGCAAAAAACACCTCTGTTTTCCTTCAAAAATTTGGATGTGTCCACGTTGCGCTTTGGGGCGTTTCCTCTCGCGGGCGCTAGGCCTACCCACACAAGTGAGGTATCATTTTTATCGGGAGACGTGGGGGAACGCTGGGTGGAAGGAAATTTGTGGGTCCTCTCAGATTCCAGAACGTTCTGCCACAGAAATGTGAGGAACATGTGTTTTTTTAGCCAAATTCTGAGATTTGCAAAGGATTCTGGGTAACAGAACCTGGTCCGAGCCACACAAGTCACCCCATCTTGGATTCCCCTAGGTCTCTAGTTTTCAGAAATGCACAGGTTTGGTAGGTTTCCCTAGGTGGCGGCTGAGCTACAGTCCAAAATCTACAGGTAGGCACTTTGCAAAAAACACCTCTGTTTTCATTCAAAAATTTGGCTGTGTCCACGTTGCGCTTTGGGGCATTTCCTGTTGCGGGCGCTAGGCCAACCCACACAAGTCAGGTATCATTTTTATCGGGAGACGTGGGGGAACGCTGGGTGGAAGGAAATTTGTGGCTCCTCCCAGATTCCAGAACTTTCTGCCACAGAAATGTGAGGAACATGTGTTTTTTTAGCCAAATTTTGAGGTTTGCAAAGGATTATGGGTAACAGAACCTGGTCCGAGCCACACAAGTCACCCCATCTTGGATTCCCCTAGGTCTCTAGTTTTCAGAATTGCACAGGTTTGGTAGGTTTCCCTAGGTGGCGGCTGAGCTACAAGCCAAAATCTACAGGTAGGCACTTTGCAAAAAACACCTCTGTTTTCCTTCAAAAATTTGGATGTGTCCACGTTGCGCTTTGGGGCGTTTCCTGTCGCGGGCGCTAGTCCTACCCACACAAGTGAGGTATCAGTTTTATCGGGAGATGTGGGGGAACGCTGGGTGGAAGGAAATTTGTGGCTCCTCTCAGATTCCAGAACTTTCTGCCACAGAAATGTGAGGAACATGTGTTTTTTTAGCCAAATTTTGAGGTTTGCAAAGGATTCTGGGTAACAGAACCTGGTCCGAGCCACACAAGTCACCCCATCTTGGATTCCCCTAGGTCTCTAGTTTTCAGAAATGCACAGGTTTGGTAGGTTTCCCTAGGTGGCAGCTGAGCTACAAGCCAAAATCTACAGGTAGGCACTTTGCAAAAAACACATCTGTTTAACTTCAAAAATTTGGATATGTCCACGTTGCGCTTTGGGGCGTTTCCTGTCGCGGGCGCTAGGCCTACCCACACATGTGAGGTATCATTTTTATCGGGAGACGTGGGGGAATGCTGGGTGGAAGGAAATTTGTGGCTCCTCTCAGATTCCAGAACTTTCTGCCACAGAAATGTGAGGAACATGTGTTTTTTTAGCCAAATTTTGAGGTTTGCAAAGGATTCTGGGTAACAGAACCTGGTCCGAGCCACACAAGTCACCCCATCTTAGATTCCCCTAGGTCTCTAGTTTTCAGAAATGCACAGGTTTGGTAGGTTTCCCTAGGTGGCGGCTGAGCTACAAGCCAAAATCTACAGGTAGCCACTTTGCAAAAAACACCTCTGTTTTCCTTCAAAAATTTGGATGTGTCCACGTTGCGCTTTGGGGCGTTTCCTGTCACGGGCGCTAGGCCTACCCACACAAGTGAGGTATCATTTTTATCGGGAGACGTGGGGGAACGCTGGGTGGAAGGAAATTTGTGTGTCCTCTCAGATTCCAGAACGTTCTGCCACAGAAATGTGAGGAACATGTGTTTTGTTAGCCAAATTCTGAGGTTTGCAAAGGATTCTGGGTAACAGAACCTGGTCCGAGCCACACAAGTCACCCCATCTTGGATTCCCCTAGGTCTCTAGTTTTCAGAAATGCACAGGTTTGGTAGGTTTCCCTAAGTGGCGGCTGAGCTACAGGCCAAAATCTACAGGTAGGCACTTTGCAAAAAACACCTCTGTTTTCCTTCAAAAATTTGGCTGTGTCCACGTTGCGCTTTGGGACATTTCCTGTCGCGGGCGCTAGGCCTACCCACACAAGTGAGGTATCATTTTTATCGGGAGACGTGGGGGAACGCTGGGTGGAAGGAAATTTGTGGCTCCTCTCGGATTCCAGAACTTTCTGCCACAGAAATGTGAGGAACATGTGTTTTTTTAGCCAAATTTTGAGGTTTGCAAAGGGTTCTGGGTAACAGAACCTGGTCCGAGCCACACAAGTCACCCCATCTTGGATTCCCCTAGGACTCTAGTTTTTAGAAATGCACAGGTTTGGTAGGTTTCCCTAGGTGGCGGCTGAGCTACAAGCCAAAATCTACAGGTAGGCACTTTGCAAAAAACACCTCTGTTTTCCTTCAAAAATTTGGATATGTCCACGTTGCGCTTTGGGGCGTTTCCTGTCGCGGGCGCTAGGCCTACCCACACAAGTGAGGTATCATTTATATCGGGAGACGTGGGGGAACGCTGGGTGGAAGGAAATTTGTGGCTCCTCTCAGAATCCAGAACTTTCTGCCACAGAAATGTGAGGAACATATGTTTTTTTAGCCAAATTTTGAGGTTTGCAAAGGATTCTGGGTAACAGAACCTGGTCCGAGCCACACAAGTCACCCCATCTTGGATTCCCCTAGGTCTCTAGTTTTCAGAAATGCACAGGTTTGGTAGGTTTCCCTAGGTGGCAGCTGAGCTACAAGCCAAAATCTACAGGTAGGCACTTTGCAAAAAACACCTCTGTTTTCCTTCAAAAATTTGGATATGTCCACGTTGCGCTTTGGGGCGTTTCCTGTCGCGGGCGCTAGGCCTACCCACACAAGTGAGGTATCATTTTTATCGGGAGACGTGGGGGAACGCTGGGTGGAAGGAAATTTGTGGCTCCTCTCAGATTCCAGAACTTTCTGCCACAGAAATGTGAGGAACATGTGTTTTTTTAGCCAAATTTTGAGGTTTGCAAAGGGTTCTGGGTAACAGAACCTGGTCCGAGCCACACAAGTCACCCCATCTTGGATTCCCCTAGGTCTCTAGTTTTCAGAAATGCACAGGTTTGGTAGGTTTCCCTAGGTGGCGGCTGAGCTACAAGCCAAAATCTACAGGTAGGCACTTTGCAAAAAACACCTCTGTTTTCCTTCAAAAATTTGGATGTGTCCACGTTGCGCTTTGGGGCGTTTCCTGTCGCGGGCGCTAGGCCTACCCACACAAGTGAGGTATCAGTTTTATCGGGAGATGTGGGGGAACGCTGGGTGGAAGGAAATTTGTGGCTCCTCTCAGATTCCAGAACTTTCTGCCACAGAAATGTGAGGAACAAGTGTTTTTTTAGCCAAATTTTGAGGTTTGCAAAGGATTCTGGGTAACAGAACCTGGTCCGAGCCACACAAGTCACCCCATCTAGGATTCCCCTAGGTCTCTAGTTTTCAGAAATGCACAGGTTTGGTAGGTTTCCCTAGGTGGCAGCTGAGCTACAAGCCAAAATCTACAGGTAGGCACTTTGCAAAAAACACCTCTGTTTTCCTTCAAAAATTTGGATATGTCCACGTTGCGCTTTGGGGCGTTTCCTGTCGCGGGCGCTAGGCCTACCCACACAAGTGAGGTATCATTTTTATCGGGAGACGTGGGGGAACGCTGGGTGGAAGGAAATTTGTGGCTCCTCTCAGATTCCAGAACTTTCTGCCACAGAAATGTGAGGAACATGTGTTTTTTTAGCCAAATTTTGAGGTTTGCAAAGGGTTCTGGGTAACAGAACCTGGTCCGAGCCACACAAGTCACCCCATCTTGGATTCCCCTAGGTCTCTAGTTTTCAGAAATGCACAGGTTTGGTAGGTTTCCCTAGGTGGCGGCTGAGCTACAAGCCAAAATCTACAGGTAGGCACTTTGCAAAAAACACCTCTGTTTTCCTTCAAAAATTTGGATGTGTCCACGTTGCGCTTTGGGGCGTTTCGTGTCGCGGGCGCTAGGCCTACCCACACAAGTGAGGTATCATTTTTATCGGGAGACGTGGGGGAACGCTGGGTGGAAGGAAATTTGTGGCTCCTCTCAGATTCCAGAACTTTCTGCCACAGAAATGTGAGGAACATGTGTTTTTTTAGCCAAATTTTGAGGTTTGCAAAGGGTTCTGGGTAACAGAACCTGGTCCGAGCCACACAAGTCACCCCATCTTGGATTCCCCTAGGTCTCTAGTTTTCAGAAATGCACAGGTTTGGTAGGTTTCCCTAGGTGGCGGCTGAGCTACAAGCCAAAAACTACAGGTAGGCACTTTGCAAAAAACACCTCTGTTTTCCTTCAAAAATTTGGATGTGTCCACGTTGCGCTTTGGGGCGTTTCCTGTCGCGGGCGCTAGGCCTACCCACACAAGTGTGGTATCATTTTTATCGGGAGACGTGGGGGAACGCTGGGTGGAAGGAAATTTGTGGCTCCTCTCAGATTCCAGAACTTTCTGCCACAGAAATGAGAGGAACATATGTTTTTTTAGCCAAATTCTGAGGTTTGCAAAGGATTCTGGGTAACAGAACCTGGTCCGAGCCACACAAGTCACCCCATCTTGGATTCCCCTAGGTCTCTAGTTTTCAGAAATGCACAGGTTTGGTAGGTTTCCCTAGGTGGCGGCTGAGCTACAGGCCAAAATCTACAGGTAGGCACTTTGCAAAAAACACCTCTGTTTTCCTTCAAAAATTTGGATGTGTCCACGTTGCGCTTTGGGGCGTTTCCTGTCGCGGGCGCTAGGCCTACCCACACAAGTGAGGTATCATTTTTATCGAGAGACGTGGGGGAAAACTGGGTGGAAGGAAATTTGTGGCTCCTCTCAGAATCCAGAACTTTCTGCCACAGAAATGTGAGGAACATGTGTTTTTTTAGCCAAATTTTGAGGTTTGCAAAGGATTCTGGGTAACAGAACCTGGTCCGAGCCACACAAGTCACCCCATCTTGGATTCCCCTAGGTCTCTAGTTTTCAGAAATGCACAGGTTTGGTAGGTTTCCCTAGGTGGCGGCTGAGCTACAAGCCAAAATCTACAGGTAGGCACTTTGCAAAAAACACCTCTGTTTTCCTTCAAAAATTTGGATGTGTCCACGTTGCGCTTTGGGGCGTTTCCTCTCGCGGGCGCTAGGCCTACCCACACAAGTGAGGTATCATTTTTATCGGGAGACGTGGGGGAACGCTGGGTGGAAGGAAATTTGTGGGTCCTCTCAGATTCCAGAACGTTCTGCCACAGAAATGTGAGGAACATGTGTTTTTTTAGCCAAATTCTGAGATTTGCAAAGGATTCTGGGTAACAGAACCTGGTCCGAGCCACACAAGTCACCCCATCTTGGATTCCCCTAGGTCTCTCGTTTTTAGAACTGCACAGGTTTGGTAGGTTTCCCTAGGTGGCGGCTGAGCTACAAGCCAACATCTACAGGTAGGCACTTTGCAAAAAACACCTCTGTTTTCCTTCAAAAATTTGGATGTGTCCACGTTGCGCTTTGGGGCGTTTCCTGTCGCGGGCGCTAGGCCTACCCACACAAGTGAGGTATCATTTTTATCGGGAGACGTGGGGGAACACTGGGTGGAAGGAAATTTGTGGCTCCTCTCAGAATCCAGAACTTTCTGCCACAGAAATGTGAGGAACATGTGTTTTTTTAGCCAAATTTTGAGGTTTGCTAAGGATTCTGGGTAACAGAACCTGGTCCGAGCCACACAAGTCACCCCATCTTGGATTCCCCTAGGTCTCTAGTTTTCAGAAATGCACAGGTTTGGTAGGTTTCCCTAGGTGGCGGCTGAGCTACAAGCCAAAATCTACAGGTAGGCACTTTGCAAAAAACACCTCTGTTTTCCTTCACAAATTTGGATGTGTCCACGTTGCGCTTTGGGGCGTTTCCTGTCGCGGGCGCTAGGCCTACCCACACAAGTGAGGTCTCAGTTTTATCGGGAGATGTGGGGGAACGCTGGGTGGAAGGAAATTTGTGGCTCCTCTCAGATTCCAGAACTTTCTGCCACAGAAATGTGAGGAACAAGTGTTTTTTTAGCCAAATTTTGAGGTTTGCAAAGGATTCTGGGTAACAGAACCTGGTCCGAGCCACACAAGTCACCTCATCTTGGATTCCCCTAGGTCTCTAGTTTTTAGAAATGCACAGGTTTGGTAGGTTTCCCTAGGTGGCAGCTGAGCTACAAGCCAAAATCTACAGGTAGGCACTTTGCAAAAAACACCTCTGTTTTCCTTCAAAAATTTGGATATGTCCACGTTTTGCTTATGGGCGTTTCCTGTTGCGGGCGCTAGGCCTACCCACACAAGTGAGGTATCATTTTTATCGGGAGACGTGGGGGAACGCTGGGTGGAAGGAAATTTGTGGCTCCTCTCAGATTCCAGAACTTTCTGCCACAGAAATGTGAGGAACAAGTGTTTTTTTAGCCAAATTTTGAGGTTTGCAAAGGATTCTGGGTAACAGAACCTGGTCTGAGCCACACAAGTCACCCCATCTTGGATTCCCCTAGGTCTCTAGTTTTCAGAAATGCACAGGTTTGGTAGGTTTCCCTAGGTGGCGGCTGAGCTACAAGCCAAAATCTACAGGTAGGCACTTTGCAAAAAACACCTCTGTTTTCCTTCAAAAATTTGGATGTGTCCACGTTGCGCTTTGGGGCGTTTCTTGTCGCGGGCGCTAGGCCTACCCACACAAGTGAGGTATCAGTTTTATCGGGAGATGTGGGAGAACGCTGGGTGGAAGCAAATTTGTGGCTCCTCTCAGATTCCAGAACTTTCTGCCACAGAAATGTGAGGAACATGTGTTTTTTTAGCCAAATTTTGAGGTTTGCAAAGGATTCTGGGTAACAGAACCTGGTCCGAGCCACACAAGTCACCCCATCTTGGATTCCCCTAGGTCTCTAGTTTTCAGAAATGCACAGGTTTGGTAGGTTTCCCTAGGTGGCGGCTGAGCTACAAGCCAAAATCTACAGGTAGGCACTTTGCAAAAAACACCTCTGTTTTCCTTCAAAAATGTGGATGTGTCCACGTTGCGCTTTGGGGCGTTTCCTGTCGCGGGCGCTAGGCCTACCCACACAAGTGAGGTATCATTTTTATCGGGAGACGTGGGGGAACGCTGGGTGGAAGGAAATTTGTGGCTCCTCTCAGATTCCAGAACGTTCTGCCACAGAAATGTGAGGAACATGTGTTTTTTTAACCAAATTCTGAGGTTTGCAAAGGATTCTTGGTAACAGAACCTGGTCCGAGCCACACAAGTCACCCCATCTTGGATTCCCCTAGGTCTCTAGTTTTCAGGAATGCACAGGTATGGTAGGTTTCCCTAGGTGGCGGCTGAGCTACAGGCCAAAATCTACATGTAGGCACTTTGCAAAAAACACCTCTGTTTTCTTTCAAATATTTGGCTGTGTCCACGTTGCGCTTTGGGGCATTTCCTGTCGCGGGCGCTAGGCCTACCCACACAAGTGAGGTATCATTTTTATCGGGAGACGTGGGGGAACGCTGGGTGGAAGCAAATTCGTGGCTCCTCTCAGATTCCAGAACTTTCTGCCACAGAAATGTGAGGAACATGTGTTTTTTTAGCCAAATTTTGAGGCTTGCAATGGATTCTGGGTAACAGAACCTGGTCCGAGCCACACAAGTCACCCCATCTTGGATTCCCCTAGGTCTCTAGTTTTCAGAAATGCACAGGTTTGGTAGGTTTCCCTAGGTGGCGGCTGAGCTACAAGCCAAAATCTACCGGTAGGCACTTTGCAAAAAACACCTCTGTTTTCCTTCAAAAATTTGGATGTGTCCACGTTGCGCTTTGGGGCGTTTCCTGTCGCGGGCGCTAAGCCTACCCACACAAGTGAGGTATCATTTTTATCGGGAGACATGGGGGAACGCTGGGTGGAAGGAAATTTGTGGCTCCTCTCAGATTCCAGAACGTTCTGCCACAGAAATGTGAGGAACATGTGTTTTTTTAGCCAAATTCTGAGGTTTGCAAAGGATTCTGGGTAACAGAACCTGGTCCGAGCCACACAAGTCACCCCATCTTGGATTCCCCTAGGTCTCTAGTTTTCAGAAATGCACAGGTTTGGTAGGTTTCCCTAGGTGGCGGCTGAGCTACAGGCCAGAATCTACAGGTAGGCACTTTGCAAAAAACACCTCTGTTTTCATTCAAAAATTTGGCTGTGTCCACGTTGCGCTTTGGGGCATTTCCTGTTGCGGGCGCTAGGCCTACCCACACAAGTGAGGTATCATTTGTATCGGGAGACGTGGGGGAACGCTGGGTGGAAGGAAATTTGTGGCTCCTCTCAGAATCCAGAACTTTCTGCCACAGAAATGTGAGGAACATGTGTTTTTTTAGCCAAATTCTGAGGTTTGCAAAAGATTCTGGGTAACAGAACCTGGTCCGAGCCACACAAGTCACCCCATCTTGGATTCCCCTAGGTCTCTAGTTTTCAGAAATGCACAGGTTTGGTAGGTTTCCCTAGGTGGCGGCTGAGCTACAAGCCAAAATCTACAGGTAGGCACTTTGCAAAAAACACCTCTGTTTTCCTTCAAAAATTTGGATGTGTCCACGTTGCACTTTGGGGCGTTTCGTGTCGCGGGCGCTAGGCCTACCCACACAAGTGAGGTATCAGTTTTATCGGGAGATGTGGGGGAACGCTGGGTGGAAGCAAATTTGTGGCTCCTCTCAGATTCCAGAACTTTCTGCCACAGAAATGTGAGGAACATGTGTTTTTTAGCCAAATTTTGAGGTTTGCAATGGATTCTGGGTAACAGAACCTGGTCCGAGCCACACAAGTCACCCCATCTTGGATTCCCCTAGGTCTCTAGTTTTCAGAAATGCACAGGTTTGGTAGGTTTCCCTAGGTGGCGGCTGAGCTACAAGCCAAAATCTACAGGTAGGCACTTTGCAAAAAACACCTCTGTTTTCCTTCAAAAATTTGGATGTGTCCACGTTGCGCTTTGGGGCGTTTCCTCTCGCGGGCGCTAGGCCTACCCACACAAGTGAGGTATCATTTTTATCGGGAGACGTGGGGGAACGCTGGGTGGAAGGAAATTTGTGGGTCCTCTCAGATTCCAGAACGTTCTGCCACAGAAATGTGAGGAACATGTGTTTTTTTGGCCAAATTCTGAGATTTGCAAAGGATTCTGGGTAACAGAACCTGGTCCGAGCCACACAAGTCACCCCATCTTGGATTCCCCTAGGTCTCTAGTTTTCAGAAATGCACAGGTTTGGTAGGTTTCCCTAGGTGGCGGCTGAGCTACAGTCCAAAATCTACAGGTAGGCACTTTGCAAAAAACACCTCTGTTTTCATTCAAAAATTTGGCTGTGTCCACGTTGCGCTTTGGGGCATTTCCTGTTGCGGGCGCTAGGCCAACCCACACAAGTGAGGTATCATTTTTATCGGGAGACGTGGGGGAACGCTGGGGGAAGGAAATTTGTGGCTCCTCTCAGAATCCAGAACTTTCTGCCACAGAAATGTGAGGAACATGTGTTTTTTTAGCCAAATTCTGAGGTTTGCAAAAGATTCTGGGTAACAGAACCTGGTCCGAGCCACACAAGTCACCCCATCTTGGATTCCCCTAGGTCTCTAGTTTTCAGAAATGCACAGGTTTGGTAGGTTTCCCTAGGTGGCGGCTGAGCTACAAGCCAAAATCTACAGGTAGGCACTTTGCAAAAAACACCTCTGTTTTCCTTCAAAAATTTGGATGTGTCCACGTTGCGCTTTGGGGCGTTTCGTGTCGCGGGCGCTAGGCCTACCCACACAAGTGAGGTATCAGTTTTATCGGGAGATGTGGGGGAACGCTGGGTGGAAGCAAATTTGTGGCTCCTCTCAGATTCCAGAACTTTCTGCCACAGAAATGTGAGGAACATGTGTTTTTTAGCCAAATTTTGAGGTTTGCAATGGATTCTGGGTAACAGAACCTGGTCCGAGCCACACAAGTCACCCCATCTTGGATTCCCCTAGGTCTCTAGTTTTCAGAAATGCACAGGTTTGGTAGGTTTCCCTAGGTGGCGGCTGAGCTACAAGCCAAAATCTACAGGTAGGCACTTTGCAAAAAACACCTCTGTTTTCCTTCAAAAATTTGGATGTGTCCACGTTGCGCTTTGGGGCGTTTCCTCTCGCGGGCGCTAGGCCTACCCACACAAGTGAGGTATCATTTTTATCGGGAGACGTGGGGGAACGCTGGGTGGAAGGACATTTGTGGGTCCTCTCAGATTCCAGAACGTTCTGCCACAGAAATGTGAGGAACATGTGTTTTTTTGGCCAAATTCTGAGATTTGCAAAGGATTCTGGGTAACAGAACCTGGTCCGAGCCACACAAGTCACCCCATCTTGGATTCCCCTAGGTCTCTAGTTTTCAGAAATGCACAGGTTTGGTAGGTTTCCCTAGGTGGCGGCTGAGCTACAGTCCAAAATCTACAGGTAGGCACTTTGCAAAAAACACCTCTGTTTTCATTCAAAAATTTGGCTGTGTCCACGTTGCGCTTTGGGGCATTTCCTGTTGCGGGCGCTAGGCCAACCCACACAAGTGAGGTATCATTTTTATCGGGAGACGTGGGGGAACGCTGGGGGGAAGGAAATTTGTGGCTCCTCCCAGATTCCAGAACTTTCTGCCACAGAAATGTGAGGAACATGTGTTTTTTTAGCCAAATTTTGAGGTTTGCAAAGGATTCTGGGTAACAGAACCTGGTCCGAGCCACACAAGTCACCCCATCTTGGATTCCCCTAGGTCTCTAGTTTTCAGAAATGCACAGGTTTGGTAGGTTTCCCTAGGTGGCGGCTGAGCTACAAGCCAAAATCTACAGGTAGGCACTTTGCAAAAAACACCTCTGTTTTCCTTCAAAAATTTGGATGTGTCCACGTTGCGCTTTGGGGCGTTTCCTGTCGCGGGCGCTAGGCCTACCCACACAAGTGAGGTATCAGTTTTATCGGTAGATGTGGGGGAACGCTGGGTGGAAGGAAATTTGTGGCTCCTCTCAGATTCCAGAACTTTCTGCCACAGAAATGTGAGGAACAAGTGTTTTTTTAGCCAAATTTTGAGGTTTGCAAAGGATTCTGGGTAACAGAACCTGGTCCGAGCCACACAAGTCACCCCATCTTGGATTCCCCTAGGTCTCTAGTTTTCAGAAATGCACAGGTTTGGTAGGTTTCCCTAGGTGGCGGCTGAGCTACAAGCCAAAATCTACAGGTAGGCACTTTGCAAAAAACACCTCTGTTTTCCTTCAAAAATTTGGATGTGTCCACGTTGCGCTTTGGGGCGTTTCCTCTCGCGGGCGCTAGGCCTACCCACACAAGTGAGGTATCATTTTTATCGGGAGACGTGGGGGAACGCTGGGTGGAAGGAAATTTGTGGGTCCTCTCAGATTCCAGAACGTTCTGCCACAGAAATGTGAGGAACATGTGTTTTTTTAGCCAAATTCTGAGATTTGCAAAGGATTCTGGGTAACAGAACCTGGTCCGAGCCACACAAGTCACCCCATCTTGGATTCCCCTAGGTCTCTAGTTTTCAGAAATGCACAGGTTTGGTAGGTTTCCCTAGGTGGCGGCTGAGCTACAAGCCAAAATCTACAGGTAGGCACTTTGCAAAAAACACCTCTGTTTTCCTTCAAAAATTTGGATGTATCCACGTTGCGCTTTGGGGCGTTTCGTGTCGCGGGCGCTAGGCCTACCCACACAAGTGAGGTATCAGTTTTATCGGGAGATGTGGGGGAACGCTGGGTGGAAGCAAATTTGTGGCTCCTCTCAGATTCCAGAACTTTCTGCCACAGAAATGTGAGGAACATGTGTTTTTTAGCCAAATTTTGAGGTTTGCAATGGATTCTGGGTAACAGAACCTGGTCCGAGCCACACAAGTCACCCCATCTTGGATTCCCCTAGGTCTCTAGTTTTCAGAAATGCACAGGTTTGGTAGGTTTCCCTAGGTGGCGGCTGAGCTACAAGCCAAAATCTACAGGTAGGCACTTTGCAAAAAACACCTCTGTTTTCCTTCAAAAATTTGGATGTGTCCACGTTGCGCTTTGGGGCGTTTCCTCTCGCGGGCGCTAGGCCTACCCACACAAGTGAGGTATCATTTTTATCGGGAGACGTGGGGGAACGCTGGGTGGAAGGAAATTTGTGGGTCCTCTCAGATTCCAGAACGTTCTGCCACAGAAATGTGAGGAACATGTGTTTTTTTGGCCAAATTCTGAGATTTGCATAGGATTCTGGGTAACAGAACCTGGTCCGAGCCACACAAGTCACCCCATCTTGGATTCCCCTAGGTCTCTAGTTTTCAGAAATGCACAGGTTTGGTAGGTTTCCCTAGGTGGCGGCTGAGCTACAGTCCAAAATCTACAGGTAGGCACTTTGCAAAAAACACCTCTGTTTTCATTCAAAAATTTGGCTGTGTCCACGTTGCGCTTTGGGGCATTTCCTGTTGCGGGCGCTAGGCCAACCCACACAAGTGAGGTATCATTTTTATCGGGAGACGTGGGGGAACGCTGGGGGGAAGGAAATTTGTGGCTCCTCCCAGATTCCAGAACTTTCTGCCACAGAAATGTGAGGAACATGTGTTTTTTTAGCCAAATTTTGAGGTTTGCAAAGGATTCTGGGTAACAGAACCTGGTCCGAGCCACACAAGTCACCCCATCTTGGATTCCCCTAGGTCTCTAGTTTTCAGAAATGCACAGGTTTGGTAGGTTTCCCTAGGTGGCGGCTGAGCTACAAGCCAAAATCTACAGGTAGGCACTTTGCAAAAAACACCTCTGTTTTCCTTCAAAAATTTGGATGTGTCCACGTTGCGCTTTGGGGCGTTTCGTGTCGCGGGCGCTAGGCCTACCCACACAAGTGAGGTATCAGTTTTATCGGGAGAAGTGGGGGAACGCTGGGTGGAAGCAAATTTGTGGCTCCTCTCAGATTCCAGAACTTTCTGCCACAGAAATGTGAGGAACATGTGTTTTTTAGCCAAATTTTGAGGTTTGCAATGGATTCTGGGTAACAGAACCTGGTCCGAGCCACACAAGTCACCCCATCTTGGATTCCCCTAGGTCTCTAGTTTTCAGAAATGCACAGGTTTGGTAGGTTTCCCTAGGTGGCGGCTGAGCTACAAGCCAAAATCTACAGGTAGGCACTTTGCAAAAAACACCTCTGTTTTCCTTCAAAAATTTGGATGTGTCCACGTTGCGCTTTGGGGCGTTTCCTGTCGCGGGCGCTAGGCCTACCCACACAAGTGAGGTATCAGTTTTATCGGTAGATGTGGGGGAACGCTGGGTGGAAGGAAATTTGTGGCTCCTCTCAGATTCCAGAACTTTCTGCCACAGAAATGTGAGGAACAAGTGTTTTTTTAGCCAAATTTTGAGGTTTGCAAAGGATTCTGGGTAACAGAACCTGGTCCGAGCCACACAAGTCACCCCATCTTGGATTCCCCTAGGTCTCTAGTTTTCAGAAATGCACAGGTTTGGTAGGTTTCCCTAGGTGGCGGCTGAGCTACAAGCCAAAATCTACAGGTAGGCACTTTGCAAAAAACACCTCTGTTTTCCTTCAAAAATTTGGATGTGTCCACGTTGCGCTTTGGGGCGTTTCCTCTCGCGGGCGCTAGGCCTACCCACACAAGTGAGGTATCATTTTTATCGGGAGACGTGGGGGAACGCTGGGTGGAAGGAAATTTGTGGGTCCTCTCAGATTCCAGAACGTTCTGCCACAGAAATGTGAGGAACATGTGTTTTTTTAGCCAAATTCTGAGATTTGCAAAGGATTCTGGGTAACAGAACCTGGTCCGAGCCACACAAGTCACCCCATCTTGGATTCCCCTAGGTCTCTAGTTTTCAGAAATGCACAGGTTTGGTAGGTTTCCCTAGGTGGCGGCTGAGCTACAGTCCAAAATCTACAGGTAGGCACTTTGCAAAAAACACCTCTGTTTTCATTCAAAAATTTGGCTGTGTCCACGTTGCGCTTTGGGGCATTTCCTGTTGCGGGCGCTAGGCCAACCCACACAAGTGAGGTATCATTTTTATCGGGAGACGTGGGGGAACGCTGGGTGGAAGGAAATTTGTGGCTCCTCCCAGATTCCAGAACTTTCTGCCACAGAAATGTGAGGAACATGTGTTTTTTTAGCCAAATTTTGAGGTTTGCAAAGGATTATGGGTAACAGAACCTGGTCCGAGCCACACAAGTCACCCCATCTTGGATTCCCCTAGGTCTCTAGTTTTCAGAATTGCACAGGTTTGGTAGGTTTCCCTAGGTGGCGGCTGAGCTACAAGCCAAAATCTACAGGTAGGCACTTTGCAAAAAACACCTCTGTTTTCCTTCAAAAATTTGGATGTGTCCACGTTGCGCTTTGGGGCGTTTCCTGTCGCGGGCGCTAGTCCTACCCACACAAGTGAGGTATCAGTTTTATCGGGAGATGTGGGGGAACGCTGGGTGGAAGGAAATTTGTGGCTCCTCTCAGATTCCAGAACTTTCTGCCACAGAAATGTGAGGAACATGTGTTTTTTTAGCCAAATTTTGAGGTTTGCAAAGGATTCTGGGTAACAGAACCTGGTCCGAGCCACACAAGTCACCCCATCTTGGATTCCCCTAGGTCTCTAGTTTTCAGAAATGCACAGGTTTGGTAGGTTTCCCTAGGTGGCAGCTGAGCTACAAGCCAAAATCTACAGGTAGGCACTTTGCAAAAAACACATCTGTTTAACTTCAAAAATTTGGATATGTCCACGTTGCGCTTTGGGGCGTTTCCTGTCGCGGGCGCTAGGCCTACCCACACATGTGAGGTATCATTTTTATCGGGAGACGTGGGGGAATGCTGGGTGGAAGGAAATTTGTGGCTCCTCTCAGATTCCAGAACTTTCTGCCACAGAAATGTGAGGAACATGTGTTTTTTTAGCCAAATTTTGAGGTTTGCAAAGGATTCTGGGTAACAGAACCTGGTCCGAGCCACACAAGTCACCCCATCTTAGATTCCCCTAGGTCTCTAGTTTTCAGAAATGCACAGGTTTGGTAGGTTTCCCTAGGTGGCGGCTGAGCTACAAGCCAAAATCTACAGGTAGCCACTTTGCAAAAAACACCTCTGTTTTCCTTCAAAAATTTGGATGTGTCCACGTTGCGCTTTGGGGCGTTTCCTGTCACGGGCGCTAGGCCTACCCACACAAGTGAGGTATCATTTTTATCGGGAGACGTGGGGGAACGCTGGGTGGAAGGAAATTTGTGTGTCCTCTCAGATTCCAGAACGTTCTGCCACAGAAATGTGAGGAACATGTGTTTTGTTAGCCAAATTCTGAGGTTTGCAAAGGATTCTGGGTAACAGAACCTGGTCCGAGCCACACAAGTCACCCCATCTTGGATTCCCCTAGGTCTCTAGTTTTCAGAAATGCACAGGTTTGGTAGGTTTCCCTAAGTGGCGGCTGAGCTACAGGCCAAAATCTACAGGTAGGCACTTTGCAAAAAACACCTCTGTTTTCCTTCAAAAATTTGGCTGTGTCCACGTTGCGCTTTGGGACATTTCCTGTCGCGGGCGCTAGGCCTACCCACACAAGTGAGGTATCATTTTTATCGGGAGACGTGGGGGAACGCTGGGTGGAAGGAAATTTGTGGCTCCTCTCGGATTCCAGAACTTTCTGCCACAGAAATGTGAGGAACATGTGTTTTTTTAGCCAAATTTTGAGGTTTGCAAAGGGTTCTGGGTAACAGAACCTGGTCCGAGCCACACAAGTCACCCCATCTTGGATTCCCCTAGGACTCTAGTTTTTAGAAATGCACAGGTTTGGTAGGTTTCCCTAGGTGGCGGCTGAGCTACAAGCCAAAATCTACAGGTAGGCACTTTGCAAAAAACACCTCTGTTTTCCTTCAAAAATTTGGATATGTCCACGTTGCGCTTTGGGGCGTTTCCTGTCGCGGGCGCTAGGCCTACCCACACAAGTGAGGTATCATTTTTATCGGGAGACGTGGGGGAACGCTGGGTGGAAGGAAATTTGTGGCTCCTCTCAGAATCCAGAACTTTCTGCCACAGAAATGTGAGGAACATATGTTTTTTTAGCCAAATTTTGAGGTTTGCAAAGGATTCTGGGTAACAGAACCTGGTCCGAGCCACACAAGTCACCCCATCTTGGATTCCCCTAGGTCTCTAGTTTTCAGAAATGCACAGGTTTGGTAGGTTTCCCTAGGTGGCAGCTGAGCTACAAGCCAAAATCTACAGGTAGGCACTTTGCAAAAAACACCTCTGTTTTCCTTCAAAAATTTGGATATGTCCACGTTGCGCTTTGGGGCGTTTCCTGTCGCGGGCGCTAGGCCTACCCACACAAGTGAGGTATCATTTTTATCGGGAGACGTGGGGGAACGCTGGGTGGAAGGAAATTTGTGGCTCCTCTCAGATTCCAGAACTTTCTGCCACAGAAATGTGAGGAACATGTGTTTTTTTAGCCAAATTTTGAGGTTTGCAAAGGGTTCTGGGTAACAGAACCTGGTCCGAGCCACACAAGTCACCCCATCTTGGATTCCCCTAGGTCTCTAGTTTTCAGAAATGCACAGGTTTGGTAGGTTTCCCTAGGTGGCGGCTGAGCTACAAGCCAAAATCTACAGGTAGGCACTTTGCAAAAAACACCTCTGTTTTCCTTCAAAAATTTGGATGTGTCCACGTTGCGCTTTGGGGCGTTTCCTGTCGCGGGCGCTAGGCCTACCCACACAAGTGAGGTATCAGTTTTATCGGGAGATGTGGGGGAACGCTGGGTGGAAGGAAATTTGTGGCTCCTCTCAGATTCCAGAACTTTCTGCCACAGAAATGTGAGGAACAAGTGTTTTTTTAGCCAAATTTTGAGGTTTGCAAAGGATTCTGGGTAACAGAACCTGGTCCGAGCCACACAAGTCACCCCATCTAGGATTCCCCTAGGTCTCTAGTTTTCAGAAATGCACAGGTTTGGTAGGTTTCCCTAGGTGGCAGCTGAGCTACAAGCCAAAATCTACAGGTAGGCACTTTGCAAAAAACACCTCTGTTTTCCTTCAAAAATTTGGATATGTCCACGTTGCGCTTTGGGGCGTTTCCTGTCGCGGGCGCTAGGCCTACCCACACAAGTGAGGTATCATTTTTATCGGGAGACGTGGGGGAACGCTGGGTGGAAGGAAATTTGTGGCTCCTCTCAGATTCCAGAACTTTCTGCCACAGAAATGTGAGGAACATGTGTTTTTTTAGCCAAATTTTGAGGTTTGCAAAGGGTTCTGGGTAACAGAACCTGGTCCGAGCCACACAAGTCACCCCATCTTGGATTCCCCTAGGTCTCTAGTTTTCAGAAATGCACAGGTTTGGTAGGTTTCCCTAGGTGGCGGCTGAGCTACAAGCCAAAATCTACAGGTAGGCACTTTGCAAAAAACACCTCTGTTTTCCTTCAAAAATTTGGATGTGTCCACGTTGCGCTTTGGGGCGTTTCGTGTCGCGGGCGCTAGGCCTACCCACACAAGTGAGGTATCATTTTTATCGGGAGACGTGGGGGAACGCTGGGTGGAAGGAAATTTGTGGCTCCTCTCAGATTCCAGAACTTTCTGCCACAGAAATGTGAGGAACATGTGTTTTTTTAGCCAAATTTTGAGGTTTGCAAAGGGTTCTGGGTAACAGAACCTGGTCCGAGCCACACAAGTCACCCCATCTTGGATTCCCCTAGGTCTCTAGTTTTCAGAAATGCACAGGTTTGGTAGGTTTCCCTAGGTGGCGGCTGAGCTACAAGCCAAAAACTACAGGTAGGCACTTTGCAAAAAACACCTCTGTTTTCCTTCAAAAATTTGGATGTGTCCACGTTGCGCTTTGGGGCGTTTCCTGTCGCGGGCGCTAGGCCTACCCACACAAGTGTGGTATCATTTTTATCGGGAGACGTGGGGGAACGCTGGGTGGAAGGAAATTTGTGGCTCCTCTCAGATTCCAGAACTTTCTGCCACAGAAATGAGAGGAACATATGTTTTTTTAGCCAAATTCTGAGGTTTGCAAAGGATTCTGGGTAACAGAACCTGGTCCGAGCCACACAAGTCACCCCATCTTGGATTCCCCTAGGTCTCTAGTTTTCAGAAATGCACAGGTTTGGTAGGTTTCCCTAGGTGGCGGCTGAGCTACAGGCCAAAATCTACAGGTAGGCACTTTGCAAAAAACACCTCTGTTTTCCTTCAAAAATTTGGATGTGTCCACGTTGCGCTTTGGGGCGTTTCCTGTCGCGGGCGCTAGGCCTACCCACACAAGTGAGGTATCATTTTTATCGAGAGACGTGGGGGAAAACTGGGTGGAAGGAAATTTGTGGCTCCTCTCAGAATCCAGAACTTTCTGCCACAGAAATGTGAGGAACATGTGTTTTTTTAGCCAAATTTTGAGGTTTGCAAAGGATTCTGGGTAACAGAACCTGGTCCGAGCCACACAAGTCACCCCATCTTGGATTCCCCTAGGTCTCTAGTTTTCAGAAATGCACAGGTTTGGTAGGTTTCCCTAGGTGGCGGCTGAGCTACAAGCCAAAATCTACAGGTAGGCACTTTGCAAAAAACACCTCTGTTTTCCTTCACAAATTTGGATGTGTCCACGTTGCGCTTTGGGGCGTTTCCTGTCGCGGGCGCTAGGCCTACCCACACAAGTGAGGTCTCAGTTTTATCGGGAGATGTGGGGGAACGCTGGGTGGAAGGAAATTTGTGGCTCCTCTCAGATTCCAGAACTTTCTGCCACAGAAATGTGAGGAACAAGTGTTTTTTTAGCCACATTTTGAGGTTTGCAAAGGATTCTGGGTAACAGAACCTGGTCCGAGCCACACAAGTCACCTCATCTTGGATTCCCCTAGGTGTCTAGTTTTTAGAAATGCACAGGTGTGGTAGGTTTCCCTAGGTGGCAGCTGAGCTACAAGCCAAAATCTACAGGTAGGCACTTTGCAAAAAACACCTCTGTTTTCCTTCAAAAATTTGGATATGTCCACGTTGCGCTTTGGGGCGTTTCCTGTCGCGGGCGCTAGGCCTACCCACACAAGTGAGGTATCATTTTTATCGGGAGACGTGGGGGAACGCTGGGTGGAAGGAAATTTGTGGCTCCTCTCAGAATCCAGAACTTTCTGCCACAGAAATGTGAGGAACATATGTTTTTTTAGCCAAATTTTGAGGTTTGCAAAGGATTCTGGGTAACAGAACCTGGTCCGAGCCACACAAGTCACCCCATCTTGGATTCCCCTAGGTCTCTAGTTTTCAGAAATGCACAGGTTTCGTAGGTTTCCCTAGGTGGCAGCTGAGCTACAAGCCAAAATCTACAGGTAGGCACTTTGCAAAAAACACCTCTGTTTTCCTTCAAAAATTTGGATGTGTCCACGTTGCGCTTATGGGCGTTTCCTGTCGCGGGCGCTAGGCCTACCCACACAAGTGAGGTATCATTTTTATCGGGAGACGTGGGGGAACGCTGGGTGGAAGGAAATTTGTGGCTCCTCTCAGATTCCAGAACTTTCTGCCACAGAAATGTGAGGAACATGTGTTTTTTTAGCCAAATTTTGAGGTTTGCAAAGGGTTCTGGGTAACAGAACCTGGTCCGAGCCACACAAGTCACCCCATCTTGGATTCCCCTAGGTCTCTAGTTTTCAGAAATGCACAGGTTTGGTAGGTTTCCCTAGGTGGCGGCTGAGCTACAAGCCAAAATCTACAGGTAGGCACTTTGCAAAAAACACCTCTGTTTTCCTTCAAAAATTTGGATGTGTCCACGTTGCGCTTTGGGGCGTTTCCTGTCGCGGGCGCTAGGCCTACCCACACAAGTGAGGTATCAGTTTTATCGGGAGATGTGGGGGAACGCTGGGTGGAAGGAAATTTGTGGCTCCTCTCAGATTCCAGAACTTTCTGCCACAGAAATGTGAGGAACAAGTGTTTTTTTAGCCAAATTTTGAGGTTTGCAAAGGATTCTGGGTAACAGAACCTGGTCCGAGCCACACAAGTCACCCCATCTAGGATTCCCCTAGGTCTCTAGTTCTCAGAAATGCACAGGTTTGGTAGGTTTCCCTAGGTGGCAGCTGAGCTACAAGCCAAAATCTACAGGTAGGCACTTTGCAAAAAACACCTCTGTTTTCCTTCAAAAATTTGGATATGTCCACGTTGCGCTTTGGGGCGTTTCCTGTCGGGGGCGCTAGGCCTACCCACACAAGTGAGGTATCATTTTTATCGGGAAACGTGGGGGAACGCTGGGTGGGAGGAAATTTGTGGCTCCTCTCAGATTCCAGAACTTTCTGCCACAGAAATGTGAGGAACATGTGTTTTTTTAGCCAAATTTTGAGGTTTGCAAAGGGTTCTGGGTAACAGAACCTGGTCCGAGCCACACAAGTCACCCCATCTTGGATTCCCCTAGGTCTCTAGTTTTCAGAAATGCACAGGTTTGGTAGGTTTCCCTAGGTGGCGGCTGAGCTACAAGCCAAAATCTACAGGTAGGCACTTTGCAAAAAACACCTCTGTTTTCCTTCAAAAATTTGGATGTGTCCACGTTGCGCTTTGGGGCGTTTCCTGTCGCGGGCGCTAGGCCTACCCACACAAGTGTGGTATCATTTTTATCGGGAGACGTGGGGGAACGCTGGGTGGAAGGAAATTTGTGGCTCCTCTCAGATTCCAGAACGTTCTTCCACAGAAATGAGAGGAACAGATGTTTTTTTAGCCAAATTCTGAGGTTTGCAAAGGATTCTGGGTAACAGAACCTGGTCCGAGCCACACAAGTCACCCCATCTTGGATTCCACTAGGTCTCTAGTTTTCAGAAATGCACAGGTTTGGTAGGTTTCCCTAGGTGGCGGCTGAGCTACAGGCCAAAATCTACAGGTAGGCACTTTGCAAAAAACACCTCTGTTTTCCTTCAAAAATTTGGCTGTGTCCACGTTGCGCTTTGGGGCATTTCCTGTCGCGGGCGCTAGGCCTACCCACACAAGTGAGGTATCATTTGTATCGGGAGACGTTGGGGAACGCTGGGTGGAAGGAAATTTGTGGCTCCTCTCAGAATCCAGAACTTTCTGCCACAGAAATGTGAGCAACATGTGTTTTTTTAGCCAAATTCTGAGGTTTGCAAAAGATTCTGGGTAACAGAACCTGGTCCGAGCCACACAAGTCACCCCATCTTGGATTCCCCTAGGTCTCTAGTTTTCAGAAATGCACAGGTTTGGTAGGTTTCCCTAGGTGGCGGCTGAGCTACAAGCCAAAATCTACAGGTAGGCACTTTGCAAAAAACACCTCTGTTTTCCTTCAAAAATTTGGATGTGTCCACGTTGCGCTTTGGGGCGTTTCATGTCGCGGGCGCTAGGCCTACCCACACAAGTGAGGTATCAGTTTTATCGGGAGATGTGGGGGAACGCTGGGTGGAAGGAAATTTGTGGCTCCTCTCAGATTCCAGAACTTTCTGCCACAGAAATGTGAGGAACAAGTGTTTTTTTAGCCAAATTTTGAGGTTTGCAAAGGATTCTGGGTAACAGAACCTGGTCCGAGCCACACAAGTCACCCCATCTAGGATTCCCCTAGGTCTCTAGTTTTCAGAAATGCACAGGTTTGGTAGGTTTCCCTAGGTGGCAGCTGAGCTACAAGCCAAAATCTACAGGTAGGCACTTTGCAAAAAACACCTCTGTTTTCCTTCAAAAATTTGGATATGTCCACGTTGCGCTTTGGGGCGTTTCCTGTCGCGGGCGCTAGGCCTACCCACACAAGTGAGGTATCATTTTTATCGGGAGACGTGGGGGAACGCTGGGTGGAAGGAAATTTGTGGCTCCTCTCAGATTCCAGAACTTTCTGCCGCAGAAATGTGAGGAACATGTGTTTTTTTAGCCAAATTTTGAGGTTTGCAAAGGGTTCTGGGTAACAGAACCTGGTCCGAGCCACACAAGTCACCCCATCTTGGATTCCCCTAGGTCTCTAGTTTTCAGAAATGCACAGGTTTGGTAGGTTTCCCTAGGTGGCGGCTGAGCTACAAGCCAAAAACTACAGGTAGGCACTTTGCAAAAAACACCTCTGTTTTCCTTCAAAAATGTGGATGTGTCCACGTTGCGCTTTGGGGCGTTTCCTGTCACGGGCGCTAGGCCTACTCACACAAGTGTGGTATCATTTTTATCGGGAGACGTGGGGGAACGCTGGGAGGAAGGAAATTTGTGGCTCCTCTCAGATTCCAGAACGTTCTGCCACAGAAATGAGAGGAACATATGTTTTTTTAGCCAAATTCTGAGGTTTGCAAAGGATTCTGGGTAACAGAACCTGGTCCGAGCCACACAAGTCACCCCATCTTGGATTCCCCTAGGTCTCTAGTTTTTAGAAATGCACAGGTTTGGTAGGTTTCCCTAGGTGGCGGCTGAGCTACAGGCCCAAATCTACAGGTAGGCACTTTGCAAAAAACACCTCTGTTTTCCTTCAAAAATTTGGCTGTGTCCACGTTGCGCTTTGGGGCATTTCCTGTCGCGGGCGCTAGGCCTACCCACACAAGTGAGGTATCATTTTTATCGGGAGACGTGGGGGAACGCTGGGTGGAAGGAAATTTGTGGTTCCTCTCAGATTCCAGAACTTTCTGCCACAGAAATGTGAGGAACATGTGTTTTTTTAGCCAAATTTTGAGGTTTGCAAAGGGTTCTGGGTAACAGAACCTGGTCCGAGCCACACAAGTCACCCCATCTTGGATTCCCCTAGGTCTCTCGTTTTTAGAACTGCACAGGTTTGGTAGGTTTCCCTAGGTGGCGGCTGAGCTACAAGCCAACATCTACAGGTAGGCACTTTGCAAAAAACACCTCTGTTTTCCTTCAAAAATTTGGATGTGTCCACGTTGCGCTTTGGGGCGTTTCCTGTCGCGGGCGCTAGGCCTACCCACACAAGTGAGGTCTAAGTTTTATCGGGAGATGTGGGGGAACGCTGGGTGGAAGGAAATTTGTGGCTCCTCTCAGAATCCAGAACTTTCTGCCACAGAAATGTGAGGAACAAGTGTTTTTTTAGCCAAATTTTGAGGTTTGCAAAGGATTCTGGGTAACAGAACCTGGTCCGAGCCACACAAGTCACCTCATCTTGGATTCCCCTAGGTGTCTAGTTTTTAGAAATGCACAGGTTTGGTAGGTTTCCCTAGGTGGCAGCTGAGCTACAAGCCAAAATCTACAGGTAGGCACTTTGCAAAAAACACCTCTGTTTTCCTTCAAAAATTTGGATATGTCCACGTTGCGCTTTGGGGCGTTTCCTGTCGCGGGCGCTAGGCCTACCCACACAAGTGAGGTATCATTTTTATCGGGAGACGTGGGGGAACGCTGGGTGGAAGGAAATTTGTGGCTCCTCTCAGATTCCAGAACTTTCTGCCACAGAAATGTGAGTAACAAGTGTTTTTTTAGCCAAATTTTGAGGTTTGCAAAGGATTCTGGGTAACAGAACCTGGTCCGAGCCACACAAGTCACCCCATCTTGGATTCCCCTAGGTCTCTAGTTTTCAGAAATGCACAGGTTTGGTAGGTTTCCATAGGTGGCGGCTGAGCTACAAGCCAAAATCTACAGGTAGGCACTTTGCAAAAAACACCTCTGTTTTCCTTCAAAAATTTGGATGTGTCCACGTTGCGCTTTGGGGCGTTTCTTGTCGCGGGCGCTAGGCCTACCCACACAAGTGAGGTATCAGTTTTATCGGGAGATGTGGGGGAACGCTGGGTGGAAGCAAATTTGTGGCTCCTCTCAGATTCCAGAACTTTCTGCCACAGAAATGTGAGGAACATGTGTTTTTTTTGCCAAATTTTGAGGTTTGCAAAGGATTGTGGGTAACAGAACCTGGTCCGAGCCACACAAGTCACCCCATCTTGGATTCCCCTAGGTCTCTAGTTTTCAGAAATGCACAGGTTTGGTAGGTTTCCCTAGGTGGCGGCTGAGCTACAGGCCAAAATCTACAGGTAGGCACTTTGCAAAAAACACCTCTGTTTTCTTTCAAATATTTGGCTGTGTCCACGTTGCGCTTTGGGGCATTTCCTGTCGCGGGCGCTAGGCCTACCCACACAAGTGAGGTATCATTTTTATCGGGAGACGTGGGGGAACGCTGGGTGGAAGCAAATTCGTGGCTCCTCTCAGATTCCAGAACTTTCTGCCACAGAAATGTGAGGAACATGTGTTTTTTTAGCCAAATTTTGAGGTTTGCAATGGATTCTGGGTAACAGAACCTGGTCCGAGCCACACAAGTCACCCTATCTTGGATTCCCCTAGGTCTCTAGTTTTCAGAAATGCACAGGTTTGGTAGGTTTCCCTAGGTGGCGGCTGAGCTACAAGCCAAAATCTACAGGTAGGCACTTTGCAAAAAACACCTCTGTTTTCCTTCAAAAATTTGGATGTGTCCACGTTGCGCTTTGGGGCGTTTCCTGTCGCGGGCGCTAGGCCTACCCACACAAGTGAGGTATCATTTGTATCGGGAGACGTGGGGGAACGCTGGGTGGAAGGAAATTTGTGGCTCCTCTCAGAATCCAGAACTTTCTGCCACAGAAATGTGAGGAACATGTGTTTTTTTTAGCCAAATTCTGAGGTTTGCAAAAGATTCTGGGTAACAGAACCTGGTCCGAGCCACACAAGTCACCCCATCTTGGATTCCCCTAGGTCTCTAGTTTTCAGAAATGCACAGGTTTGGTAGGTTTCCCTAGGTGGCGGCTGAGCTACAAGCCAAAATCTACAGGTAGGCACTTTGCAAAAAACACCTCTGTTTTCCTTCAAAAATTTGGATGTGTCCACGTTGCGCTTTGGGGCGTTTCGTGTCGCGGGCGCTAGGCCTACCCACACAAGTGAGGTATCATTTTTATCGGGAGACGTGGGGGAACGCTGGGTGGAAGCAAATTCGTGGCTCCTCTCAGATTCCAGAACTTTCTGCCACAGAAATGTGAGGAACATGTGTTTTTTTAGCCAAATTTTGAGGTTTGCAATGGATTCTGGGTAACAGAACCTGGTCCGAGCCACACAAGTCACCCTATCTTGGATTCCCCTAGGTCTCTAGTTTTCAGAAATGCACAGGTTTGGTAGGTTTCCCTAGGTGGCGGCTGAGCTACAAGCCAAAATCTACAGGTAGGCACTTTGCAAAAAACACCTCTGTTTTCCTTCAAAAATTTGGATGTGTCCACGTTGCGCTTTGGGGCGTTTCCTGTCGCGGGCGCTAGGCCTACCCACACAAGTGAGGTATCATTTGTATCGGGAGACGTGGGGGAACGCTGGGTGGAAGGAAATTTGTGGCTCCTCTCAGAATCCAGAACTTTCTGCCACAGAAATGTGAGGAACATGTGTTTTTTTAGCCAAATTCTGAGGTTTGCAAAAGATTCTGGGTAACAGAACCTGGTCCGAGCCACACAAGTCACCCCATCTTGGATTCCCCTAGGTCTCTAGTTTTCAGAAATGCACAGGTTTGGTAGGTTTCCCTAGGTGGCGGCTGAGCTACAAGCCAAAATCTACAGGTAGGCACTTTGCAAAAAACACCTCTGTTTTCCTTCAAAAATTTGGATGTGTCCACGTTGCGCTTTGGGGCGTTTCGTGTCGCGGGCGCTAGGCCTACCCACACAAGTGAGGTATCAGTTTTATCGGGAGATGTGGGGGAACGCTGGGTGGAAGCAAATTTGTGGCTCCTCTCAGATTCCAGAACTTGCTGCCACAGAAATGTGAGGAACATGTGTTTTTTAGCCAAATTTTGAGGTTTGCAATGGATTCTGGGTAACAGAACCTGGTCCGAGCCACACAAGTCACCCCATCTTGGATTCCCCTAGGTCTCTAGTTTTCAGAAATGCACAGGTTTGGTAGGTTTCCCTAGGTGGCGGCTGAGCTACAAGCCAAAATCTACAGGTAGGCACTTTGCAAAAAACACCTCTGTTTTCCTTCAAAAATTTGGATGTGTCCACGTTGCGCTTTGGGGGGTTTCCTGTCGCGGGCGCTAGGCCTACCCACACAAGTGAGGTATTAGTTTTATCGGTAGATGTGGGGGAACGCTGGGTGGAAGGAAATTTGTGGCTCCTCTCAGATTCCAGAACTTTCTGCCACAGAAATGTGAGGAACAAGTGTTTTTTTAGCCAAATTTTGAGGTTTGCAAAGGATTCTGGGTAACAGAACCTGGTCCGAGCCACACAAGTCACCCCATCTTGGATTCCCCTAGGTCTCTAGTTTTCAGAAATGCACAGGTTTGGTAGGTTTCCCTAGGTGGCGGCTGAGCTACAAGCCAAAATCTACAGGTAGGCACTTTGCAAAAAACACCTCTGTTTTCCTTCAAAAATTTGGATGTGTCCACGTTGCGCTTTGGGGCGTTTCCTCTCGCGGGCGCTAGGCCTACCCACACAAGTGAGGTATCATTTTTATCGGGAGATGTGGGGGAACGCTGGGTGGAAGGAAATTTGTGGGTCCTCTCAGATTCCAGAACGTTCTGCCACAGAAATGTGAGGAACATGTGTTTTTTTAGCCAAATTCTGAGATTTGCAAAGGATTCTGGGTAACAGAACCTGGTCCGAGCCACACAAGTCACCCCATCTTGGATTCCCCTAGGTCTCTAGTTTTCAGAAATGCACAGGTTTGGTAGGTTTCCCTAGGTGGCGGCTGAGCTACAGTCCAAAATCTACAGGTAGGCACTTTGCAAAAAACACCTCTGTTTTCATTCAAAAATGTGGCTGTGTCCACGTTGCGCTTTGGGGCATTTCCTGTTGCGGGCGCTAGGCCAACCCACGCAAGTGAGGTATCATTTTTATCGGGAGACGTGGGGGAACGCTGGGTGGAAGGAAATTTGTGGCTCCTCCCAGATTCCAGAACTTTCTGCCACAGAAATGTGAGGAACATGTGTTTTTTTAGCCAAATTTTGAGGTTTGCAAAGGATTCTGGGTAACAGAACCTGGTCCGAGCCACACAAGTCACCCCATCTTGGATTCCCCTAGGTCTCTAGTTTTCAGAAATGCACAGGTTTGGTAGGTTTCCCTAGGTGGCGGCTGAGCTACAAGCCAAAATCTACAGGTAGGCACTTTGCAAAAAACACCTCTGTTTTCCTTAAAAAATTTGGATGTGTCCACGTTGCGCTTTGGGGCGTTTCGTGTCGCGGGCGCTAGGCCTACCCACACAAGTGAGGTATCAGTTTTATCGGGAGAAGTGGGGGAACGCTGGGTGGAAGCAAATTTGTGGCTCCTCTCAGATTCCAGAACTTTCTGCCACAGAAATGTGAGCAACATGTGTTTTTTAGCCAAATTTTGAGGTTTGCAATGGATTCTGGGTAACAGAACCTGGTCCGAGCCACACAAGTCACCCCATCTTGGATTCCCCTAGGTCTCTAGTTTTCAGAAATGCACAGGTTTGGTAGGTTTCCCTAGGTGGCGGCTGAGCTACAAGCCAAAATCTACAGGTAGGCACTTTGCAAAAAACACCTCTGTTTTCCTTCAAAAATTTGGATGTGTCCACGTTGCGCTTTGGGGCGTTTCCTGTCGCGAGCGCTAGTCCTACCCACACAAGTGAGGTATCAGTTTTATCGGGAGATGTGGGGGAACGCTGGGTGGAAGGAAATTTGTGGCTCCTCTCAGATTCCAGAACTTTCTGCCACAGAAATGTGAGGAACATGTGTTTTTTTAGCCAAATTTTGAGGTTTGCAAAGGATTCTGGGTAACAGAACCTGGTCCGAGCCACACAAGTCACCCCATCTTGGATTCCCCTAGGTCTCTAGTTTTCAGAAATGCACAGGTTTGGTAGGTTTCCCTAGGTGGCAGCTGAGCTACAAGCCAAAATCTACAGGTAGGCACTTTGCAAAAAACACATCTGTTTAACTTCAAAAATTTGGATATGTCCACGTTGCGCTTTGGGGCGTTTCCTGTCGCGGGCGCTAGGCCTACCCACACAAGTGAGGTATAATTTTTATCGGGAGACGTGGGGGAATGCTGGGTGGAAGGAAATTTGTGGCTCCTCTCAGATTCCAGAACTTTCTGCCACAGAAATGTGAGGAACATGTGTTTTTTTAGCCAAATTTTGAGGTTTGCAAAGGATTCTGGGTAACAGAACCTGGTCCGAGCCACACAAGTCACCCCATCTTAGATTCCCCTAGGTCTCTAGTTTTCAGAAATGCAGAGGTTTGGTAGGTTTCCCTAGGTGTCGGCTGAGCTACAAGCCAAAATCTACAGGTAGGCACTTTGCAAAAAACACCTCTGTTTTTCTTCAAAAATTTGGATGTGTCCACGTTGCGCTTTGGGGCGTTTCCTGTCACGGGTGCTAGGCCTACCCACACAAGTGAGGTATCATTTTTATCGGGAGACGTGGGGGAACGCTGGGTGGAAGGAAATTTGTGTGTCCTCTCAGATTCCAGAACGTTCTGCCACAGAAATGTGAGGAACATGTGTTTTGTTAGCCAAATTCTGAGGTTTGCAAAGGATTCTGGGTAACAGAACCTGGTCCGAGCCACACAAGTCACCCCATCTTGGATTCCCCTAGGTCTCTAGTTTTCAGAAATGCACAGGTTTGGTAGGTTTCCCTAGGTGGCGGCTGAGCTACAGGCCAAAATCTACAGGTAGGCACTTTGCAAAAAACACCTCTGTTTTCCTTCAAAAATTTGGCTGTGTCCACGTTGCGCTTTGGGACATTTCCTGTCGCGGGCGCTAGGCCTACCCACACAAGTGAGGTATCATTTTTATCGGGAGACGTGGGGGAACGCTGGGTGGAAGGAAATTTGTGGCTCCTCTCGGATTCCAGAACTTTCTGCCACAGAAATGTGAGGAACATGTGTTTTTTTAGCCAAATTTTGAGGTTTGCAAAGGATTCTGGGTAACAGAACCTGGTCCGAGCCACACAAGTCACCCTATCTTGGATTCCCCTAGGTCTCTAGTTTTCAGAAATGCACAGGTTTGGTAGGTTTCCCTAGGTGGCGGCTGAGCTACAAGCCAAAATCTACAGGTAGGCACTTTGCAAAAAACACCTCTGTTTTCCTTCAAAAATTTGGATGTGTCCACGTTGCGCTTTGGGGCGTTTCCTGTCGCGGGCGCTAGGCCTACCCACACAAGTGAGGTATCATTTGTATCGGGAGACGTGGGGGAACGCTGGGTGGAAGGAAATTTGTGGCTCCTCTCAGAATCCAGAACTTTCTGCCACAGAAATGTGAGGAACATGTGTTTTTTTAGCCAAATTCTGAGGTTTGCAAAAGATTCTGGGTAACAGAACCTGGTCCGAGCCACACAAGTCACCCCATCTTGGATTCCCCTAGGTCTCTAGTTTTCAGAAATGCACAGGTTTGGTAGGTTTCCCTAGGTGGCGGCTGAGCTACAAGCCAAAATCTACAGGTAGGCACTTTGCAAAAAACACATCTGTTTAACTTCAAAAATTTGGATATGTCCACGTTGCGCTTTGGGGCGTTTCCTGTCGCGGGCGCTAGGCCTACCCACACAAGTGAGGTATAATTTTTATCGGGAGACGTGGGGGAATGCTGGGTGGAAGGAAATTTGTGGCTCCTCTCAGATTCCAGAACTTTCTGCCACAGAAATGTGAGGAACATGTGTTTTTTTAGCCAAATTTTGAGGTTTGCAAAGGGTTCTGGGTAACAGAACCTGGTCCGAGCCACACAAGTCACCCCATCTTGGATTCCCCTAGGTCTCTCGTTTTTAGAACTGCACAGGTTTGGTAGGTTTCCCTAGGTGGCGGCTGAGCTACAAGCCAACATCTACAGGTAGGCACTTTGCAAAAAACACCTCTGTTTTCCTTCAAAAATTTGGATGTGTCCACGTTGCGCTTTGGGGCGTTTCCTGTCGCGGGCGCTAGGCCTACCCACACAAGTGAGGTATCATTTTTATCGGGAGACGTGGGGGAATACTGGGTGGAAGGAAATTTGTGGCTCCTCTCAGAATCCAGAACTTTCTGCCACAGAAATGTGAGGAACATGTGTTTTTTTAGCCAAATTTTGAGGTTTGCAAAGGATTCTGGGTAACAGAACCTGGTCCGAGCCACACAAGTCACCCCATCTTGGATTCCCCTAGGTCTCTAGTTTTCAGAAATGCACAGGTTTGGTAGGTTTCCCTAGGTGGCAGCTGAGCTACAAGCCAAAATCTACAGGTAGGCACTTTGCAAAAAACACATCTGTTTAACTTCAAAAATTTGGATATGTCCACGTTGCGCTTTGGGGCGTTTCCTGTCGCGGGCGCTAGGCCTACCCACACAAGTGAGGTATAATTTTTATCGGGAGACGTGGGGGAATGCTGGGTGGAAGGAAATTTGTGGCTCCTCTCAGATTCCAGAACTTTCTGCCACAGAAATGTGAGGAACATGTGTTTTTTTAGCCAAATTTTGAGGTTTGCAAAGGGTTCTGGGTAACAGAACCTGGTCCGAGCCACACAAGTCACCCCATCTTGGATTCCCCTAGGTCTCTCGTTTTTAGAACTGCACAGGTTTGGTAGGTTTCCCTAGGTGGCGGCTGAGCTACAAGCCAACATCTACAGGTAGGCACTTTGCAAAAAACACCTCTGTTTTCCTTCAAAAATTTGGATGTGTCCACGTTGCGCTTTGGGGCGTTTCCTGTCGCGGGCGCTAGGCCTACCCACACAAGTGAGGTATCATTTTTATCGGGAGACGTGGGGGAATACTGGGTGGAAGGAAATTTGTGGCTCCTCTCAGAATCCAGAACTTTCTGCCACAGAAATGTGAGGAACATGTGTTTTTTTAGCCAAATTTTGAGGTTTGCAAAGGATTCTGGGTAACAGAACCTGGTCCGAGCCACACAAGTCACCCCATCTTGGATTCCCCTAGGTCTCTAGTTTTCAGAAATGCACAGGTTTGGTAGGTTTCCCTAGGTGGCGGCTGAGCTACAAGCCAAAATCTACAGGTAGGCACTTTGCAAAAAACACCTCTGTTTTCCTTAAAAAATTTGGATGTGTCCACGTTGCGCTTTGGGGCGTTTCGTGTCGCGGGCGCTAGGCCTACCCACACAAGTGAGGTATCAGTTTTATCGGGAGATGTGGGGGAACGCTGGGTGGAAGGAAATTTGTGGCTCCTCTCAGATTCCAGAACTTTCTGCCACAGAAATGTGAGCAACATGTGTTTTTTAGCCAAATTTTGAGGTTTGCAATGGATTCTGGGTAACAGAACCTGGTCCGAGCCACACAAGTCACCCCATCTTGGATTCCCCTAGGTCTCTAGTTTTCAGAAATGCACAGGTTTGGTAGGTTTCCCTAGGTGGCGGCTGAGCTACAAGCCAAAATCTACAGGTAGGCACTTTGCAAAAAACACCTCTGTTTTCCTTCAAAAATTTGGATGTGTCCACGTTGCGCTTTGGGGCGTTTCCTGTCGCGAGCGCTAGTCCTACCCACACAAGTGAGGTATCAGTTTTATCGGGAGATGTGGGGGAACGCTGGGTGGAAGGAAATTTGTGGCTCCTCTCAGATTCCAGAACTTTCTGCCACAGAAATGTGAGGAACATGTGTTTTTTTAGCCAAATTTTGAGGTTTGCAAAGGATTCTGGGTAACAGAACCTGGTCCGAGCCACACAAGTCACCCCATCTTGGATTCCCCTAGGTCTCTAGTTTTCAGAAATGCACAGGTTTGGTAGGTTTCCCTAGGTGGCAGCTGAGCTACAAGCCAAAATCTACAGGTAGGCACTTTGCAAAAAACACCTCTGTTTTCCTTCAAAAATTTGGATGTGTCCACGTTGCGCTTTGGGGCGTTTCGTGTCGCGGGCGCTAGGCCTACCCACACAAGTGAGGTATCAGTTTTATCGGGAGATGTGGGGGAACGCTGGGTGGAAGCAAATTTGTGGCTCCTCTCAGATTCCAGAACTTTCTGCCACAGAAATGTGAGGAACATGTGTTTTTTAGCCAAATTTTGAGGTTTGCAATGGATTCTGGGTAACAGAACCTGGTCCGAGCCACACAAGTCACCCCATCTTGGATTCCCCTAGGTCTCTAGTTTTCAGAAATGCACAGGTTTGGTAGGTTTCCCTAGGTGGCGGCTGAGCTACAAGCCAAAATCTACAGGTAGGCACTTTGCAAAAAACACCTCTGTTTTCCTTCAAAAATTTGGATGTGTCCACGTTGCGCTTTGGGGGGTTTCTTGTCGCGGGCGCTAGGCCTACCCACACAAGTGAGGTATTAGTTTTATCGGTAGATGTGGGGGAACGCTGGGTGGAAGGAAATTTGTGGCTCCTCTCAGATTCCAGAACTTTCTGCCACAGAAATGTGAGGAACAAGTGTTTTTTTAGCCAAATTTTGAGGTTTGCAAAGGATTCTGGGTAACAGAACCTGGTCCGAGCCACACAAGTCACCCCATCTTGGATTCCCCTAGGTCTCTAGTTTTCAGAAATGCACAGGTTTGGTAGGTTTCCCTAGGTGGCGGCTGAGCTACAAGCCAAAATCTACAGGTAGGCACTTTGCAAAAAACACCTCTGTTTTCCTTCAAAAATTTGGATGTGTCCACGTTGCGCTTTGGGGCGTTTCCTCTCGCGGGCGCTAGGCCTACCCACACAAGTGAGGTATCATTTTTATCGGGAGACGTGGGGGAACGCTGGGTGGAAGGAAATTTGTGGGTCCTCTCAGATTCCAGAACGTTCTGCCACAGAAATGTGAGGAACATGTGTTTTTTTAGCCAAATTCTGAGATTTGCAAAGGATTCTGGGTAACAGAACATGGTCCGAGCCACACAAGTCACCCCATCTTGGATTCCCCTAGGTCTCTAGTTTTCAGAAATGCACAGGTTTGGTAGGTTTCCCTAGGTGGTGGCTGAGCTACAGTCCAAAATCTACAGGTAGGCACTTTGCAAAAAACACCTCTGTTTTCATTCAAAAATTTGGCTGTGTCCACGTTGCGCTTTGGGGCATTTCCTGTTGCGGGCGCTAGGCCAACCCACACAAGTGAGGTATCATTTTTATCGGGAGACGTGGGGGAACGCTGGGTGGAAGGAAATTTGTGGCTCCTCCCAGATTCCAGAGCTTTCTGCCACAGAAATGTGAGGAACATGTGTTTTTTTAGCCAAATTTTGAGGTTTGCAAAGGATTCTGGGTAACAGAACCTGGTCCGAGCCACACAAGTCACCCCATCTTGGATTCCCCTAGGTCTCTAGTTTTCAGAAATGCACAGGTTTGGTAGGTTTCCCTAGGTGGCGGCTGAGCTACAAGCCAAAATCTACAGGTAGGCACTTTGCAAAAAACACCTCTGTTTTCCTTCAAAAATTTGGATGTGTCCACGTTGCGCTTTGGGGCGTTTCGTGTCGCGGGCGCTAGGCCTACCCACACAAGTGAGGTATCAGTTTTATCGGGAGAAGTGGGGGAACGCTGGGTGGAAGCAAATTTGTGGCTCCTCTCAGATTCCAGAACTTTCTGCCACAGAAATGTGAGCAACATGTGTTTTTTAGCCAAATTTTGAGGTTTGCAATGGATTCTGGGTAACAGAACCTGGTCCGAGCCACACAAGTCACCCCATCTTGGATTCCCCTAGGTCTCTAGTTTTCAGAAATGCACAGGTTTGGTAGGTTTCCCTAGGTGGCGGCTGAGCTACAAGCCAAAATCTACAGGTAGGCACTTTGCAAAAAACACCTCTGTTTTCCTTCAAAAATGTGGATGTGTCCACGTTGCGCTTTGGGGCGTTTCCTGTCGCGGGCGCTAGTCCTACCCACACAAGTGAGGTATCAGTTTTATCGGGAGATGTGGGGGAACGCTGGGTGGAAGGAAATTTGTGGCTCCTCTCAGATTCCAGAACTTTCTGCCACAGAAATGTGAGGAACATGTGTTTTTTTAGCCAAATTTTGAGGTTTGCAAAGGATTCTGGGTAACAGAACCTGGTCCGAGCCACACAAGTCACCCCATCTTGGATTCCCCTAGGTCTCTAGTTTTCAGAAATGCACAGGTTTGGTAGGTTTCCCTAGGTGGCAGCTGAGCTACAAGCCAAAATCTACAGGTAGGCACTTTGCAAAAAACACATCTGTTTAACTTCAAAAATTTGGATATGTCCACGTTGCGCTTTGGGGCGTTTCCTGTCGCGGGCGCTAGGCCTACCCACACAAGTGAGGTATAATTTTTATCGGGAGACGTGGAGGAATGCTGGGTGGAAGGAAATTTGTGGCTCCTCTCAGATTCCAGAACTTTCTGCCACAGAAATGTGAGGAACATGTGTTTTTTTAGCCAAATTTTGAGGTTTGCAAAGGATTCTGGGTAACAGAACCTGGTCCGAGCCACACAAGTCACCCCATCTTAGATTCCCCTAGGTCTCTAGTTTTCAGAAATGCAGAGTTTTGGTAGGTTTCCCTAGGTGGCGGCTGAGCTACAAGCCAAAATCTACAGGTAGGCACTTTGCAAAAAACACCTCTGTTTTCCTTCAAAAATTTGGATGTGTCCACGTTGCGCTTTGGGGCGTTTCCTGTCACGGGCGCTAGGCCTACCCACACAAGTGAGGTATCATTTTTATCGGGAGACGTGGGGGAACGCTGGGTGGAAGGAAATTTGTGTGTCCTCTCAGATTCCAGAACGTTCTGCCACAGAAATGTGAGGAACATGTGTTTTGTTAGCCAAATTCTGAGGTTTGCAAAGGATTCTGGGTAACAGAACCTGGTCCGAGCCACACAAGTCACCCCATCTTGGATTCCCCTAGGTCTCTAGTTTTCAGAAATGCACAGGTTTGGTAGGTTTCCCTAGGTGGCGGCTGAGCTACAAGCCAAAATCTACAGGTAGGCACTTTGCAAAAAACACCTCTGTTTTCCTTCAAAAATTTGGATGTGTCCACGTTGCGCTTTGGGGCGTTTCGTGTCGCGGGCGCTAGGCCTACCCACACAAGTGAGGTATCAGTTTTATCGGGAGAAGTGGGGGAACGCTGGGTGGAAGCAAATTTGTGGCTCCTCTCAGATTCCAGAACTTTCTGCCACAGAAATGTGAGCAACATGTGTTTTTTAGCCAAATTTTGAGGTTTGCAATGGATTCTGGGTAACAGAACCTGGTCCGAGCCACACAAGTCACCCCATCTTGGATTCCCCTAGGTCTCTAGTTTTCAGAAATGCACAGGTTTGGTAGGTTTCCCTAGGTGGCGGCTGAGCTACAAGCCAAAATCTACAGGTAGGCACTTTGCAAAAAACACCTCTGTTTTCCTTCAAAAATGTGGATGTGTCCACGTTGCGCTTTGGGGCGTTTCCTGTCGCGGGCGCTAGTCCTACCCACACAAGTGAGGTATCAGTTTTATCGGGAGATGTGGGGGAACGCTGGGTGGAAGGAAATTTGTGGCTCCTCTCAGATTCCAGAACTTTCTGCCACAGAAATGTGAGGAACATGTGTTTTTTTAGCCAAATTTTGAGGTTTGCAAAGGATTCTGGGTAACAGAACCTGGTCCGAGCCACACAAGTCACCCCATCTTGGATTCCCCTAGGTCTCTAGTTTTCAGAAATGCACAGGTTTGGTAGGTTTCCCTAGGTGGCAGCTGAGCTACAAGCCAAAATCTACAGGTAGGCACTTTGCAAAAAACACATCTGTTTAACTTCAAAAATTTGGATATGTCCACGTTGCGCTTTGGGGCGTTTCCTGTCGCGGGCGCTAGGCCTACCCACACAAGTGAGGTATAATTTTTATCGGGAGACGTGGAGGAATGCTGGGTGGAAGGAAATTTGTGGCTCCTCTCAGATTCCAGAACTTTCTGCCACAGAAATGTGAGGAACATGTGTTTTTTTAGCCAAATTTTGAGGTTTGCAAAGGATTCTGGGTAACAGAACCTGGTCCGAGCCACACAAGTCACCCCATCTTAGATTCCCCTAGGTCTCTAGTTTTCAGAAATGCAGAGTTTTGGTAGGTTTCCCTAGGTGGCGGCTGAGCTACAAGCCAAAATCTACAGGTAGGCACTTTGCAAAAAACACCTCTGTTTTCCTTCAAAAATTTGGATGTGTCCACGTTGCGCTTTGGGGCGTTTCCTGTCACGGGCGCTAGGCCTACCCACACAAGTGAGGTATCATTTTTATCGGGAGACGTGGGGGAACGCTGGGTGGAAGGAAATTTGTGTGTCCTCTCAGATTCCAGAACGTTCTGCCACAGAAATGTGAGGAACATGTGTTTTGTTAGCCAAATTCTGAGGTTTGCAAAGGATTCTGGGTAACAGAACCTGGTCCGAGCCACACAAGTCACCCCATCTTGGATTCCCCTAGGTCTCTAGTTTTCAAAAATGCACAGGTTTGGTAGGTTTCCCTAGGTGGCGGCTGAGTTACAGGACAAAATCTACAGGTAGGCACTTTGCAAAAAACACCTCTGTTTTCCTTCAAAAATTTGGCTGTGTCCACGTTGCGCTTTGGGACATTTCCTGTCGCGGGCGCTAGGCCTACCCACACAAGTGAGGTATCATTTTTATCGGGAGACGTGGGGGAACGCTGGGTGGAAGGAAATTTGTGGCTCCTCTCGGATTCCAGAACTTTCTGCCACAGAAATGTGAGGAACATGTGTTTTTTTAGCCAAATTTTGAGGTTTGCAAAGGGTTCTGGGTAACAGAACCTGGTCCGAGCCACACAAGTCACCCCATCTTGGATTCCCCTAGGTCTCTAGTTTTTAGAAATGCACAGGTTTGGTAGGTTTCCCTAGGTGGCGGCTGAGCTACAAGCCAAAATCTACAGGTAGGCACTTTGCAAAAAACACCTCTGTTTTCCTTCAAAAATTTGGATGTGTCCACGTTGCGCTTTGGGGCGTTTCCTGTCGCGGGCGCTAGGCCTACCCACACAAGTGAGGTATCATTTTTATCGGGAGACGTGGGGGAACGCTGGGTGGAAGGAAATTTGTGGCTCCTCTCAGAATCCAGAACTTTCTGCCACAGAAATGTGAGGAACATATGTTTTTTTAGCCAAATTTTGAGGTTTGCAAAGGATTCTGGGTAACAGAACCTGGTCCGAGCCACACAAGTCACCCCATCTTGGATTCCCCTAGGTCTCTAGTTTTCAGAAATGCACAGGTTTGGTAGGTTTCCCTAGGTGGCAGCTGAGCTACAAGCCAAAATCTACAGGTAGGCACTTTGCAAAAAACACCTCTGTTTTCCTTCAAAAATTTGGATATGTCCACGTTGCGCTTTGGGGCGTTTCCTGTCGCGGGCGCTAGGCCTACCCACACAAGTGAGGTATCATTTTTATCGGGAGACGTGGGGGAACGCTGGGTGGAAGGAAATTTGTGGCTCCTCTCAGATTCCAGAACTTTCTGCCACAGAAATGTGAGGAACAAGTGTTTTTTTAGCCAAATTTTGAGGTTTGCAAAGGGTTCTGGGTAACAGAACCTGGTCCGAGCCACACAAGTCACCCCATCTTGGATTCCCCTAGGTCTCTAGTTTTCAGAAATGCACAGGTTTGGTAGGTTTCCCTAGGTGGCGGCTGAGCTACAAGCCAAAATCTACAGGTAGGCACTTTGCAAAAAACACCTCTGTTTTCCTTCAAAAATTTGGATGTGTCCACGTTGCGCTTTGGGGCGTTTCCTGTCGCGGGCGCTAGGCCTACCCACACAAGTGAGGTATCAGTTTTATCGGGAGATGTGGGGGAACGCTGGGTGTAAGGAAATTTGTGGCTCCTCTCAGATTCCAGAACTTTCTGCCACAGAAATGTGAGGAACAAGTGTTTTTTTAGCCACATTTTGAGGTTTGCAAAGGATTCTGGGTAACAGAACCTGGTCCGAGCCACACAAGTCACCCCATCTAGGATTCCCCTAGGTCTCTAGTTTTCAGAAATGCACAGGTTTGGTAGGTTTCCCTAGGTGGCAGCTGAGCTACAAGCCAAAATCTACAGGTAGGCACTTTGCAAAAAACACCTCTGTTTTCCTTCAAAAATTTGGATATGTCCACGTTGCGCTTTGGGGCGTTTCCTGTGGCGGGCGCTAGGCCTACCCACACAAGTGAGGTATCATTTTTATCGGGAGACGTGGGGGAACGCTGGGTGGAAGGAAATTTGTGGCTCCTCTCAGATTCCAGAACTTTCTGCCACAGAAATGTGAGGAACATGTGTTTTTTTAGCCAAATTTTGAGGTTTGCAAAGGGTTCTGGGTAACAGAACCTGGTCCGAGCCACACAAGTCACCCCATCTTGGATTCCCCTAGGTCTCTAGTTTTCAGAAATGCACAGGTTTGGTAGGTTTCCCTAGGTGGCGGCTGAGCTACAAGCCAAAATCTACAGGTAGGCACTTTGCAAAAAACACCTCTGTTTTCCTTCAAAAATTTGGATGTGTCCACGTTGCGCTTTGGGGCGTTTCCTGTCGCGGGCGCTAGGCCTACCCACACAAGTGTGGTATCATTTTTATCGGGAGACGTGGGGGAACGCTGGGTGGAAGGAAATTTGTGGCTCCTCTCAGATTCCAGAACGTTCTGCCACAGAAATGAGAGGAACAGATGTTTTTTTAGCCAAATTCTGAGGTTTGCAAAGGATTCTGGGTAACAGAACCTGGTCCGAGCCACACAAGTCACCCCATCTTGGATTCCCCTAGGTCTCTAGTTTTCAGAAATGCACAGGTTTGGTAAGTTTCCCTAGGTGGCGGCTGAGCTACAGGCCAAAATCTACAGGTAGGCACTTTGCAAAAAACACCTCTGTTTTCCTTCAAAAATGTGGCTGTGTCCACGTTGCGCTTTGGGGCATTTCCTGTCGCGGGCGCTAGGCCTACCCACACAAGTGAGGTATCATTTGTATCGGTAGACGTGGGGGAACGCTGGGTGGAAGGAAATTTGTGGCTCCTCTCAGAATCCAGAACTTTCTGCCACAGAAATGTGAGGAACATGTGTTTTTTTAGCCAAATTCTGAGGTTTGCAAAAGATTCTGGGTAACAGAACCTGGTCCGAGCCACACAAGTCACCCCATCTTGGATTCCCCTAGGTCTCTAGTTTTCAGAAATGCACAGGTTTGGTAGGTTTCCCTAGGTGGCGGCTGAGCTACAAGCCAAAATCTACAGGTAGGCACTTTGCAAAAAACACCTCTGTTTTCCTTCAAAAATTTGGATGTGTCCACGTTGCGCTTTGGGGCGTTTCGTGTCGCGGGCGCTAGGCCTACCCACACAAGTGAGGTATCAGTTTTATCGGGAGATATGGGGGAACGCTGGGTGGAAGGAAATTTGTGGCTCCTCTCAGATTCCAGAACTTTCTGCCACAGAAATGTGAGGAACAAGTGTTTTTTTAGCCAAATTTTGAGGTTTGCAAAGGATTCTGGGTAACAGAACCTGGTCCGAGCCACACAAGTCACCCCATCTAGGATTCCCCTAGGTCTCTAGTTTTCAGAAATGCACAGGTTTGGTAGGTTTCCCTAGGTGGCAGCTGAGCTACAAGCCAAAATCTACAGGTAGGCACTTTGCAAAAAACACCTCTGTTTTCCTTCAAAAATTTGGATATGTCCACGTTGCGCTTTGGGGCGTTTCCTGTTGCGGGCGCTAGGCCTACCCACACAGTTGAGGTATCATTTTTATCGGGAGACGTGGGGGAACGCTGGGTGGAAGGAAATTTGTGGCTCCTCTCAGATTCCAGAACTTTCTGCCACAGAAATGTGAGGAACATGTGTTTTTTTAGCCAAATTTTGAGGTTTGCAAAGGGTTCTGGGTAACAGAACCTGGTCCGAGCCACACAAGTCACCCCATCTTGGATTCCCCTAGGTCTCTAGTTTTCAGAAATGCACAGGTTTGGTAGGTTTCCCTAGGTGGCGGCTGAGCTACAAGCCAAAAACTACAGGTAGGCACTTTGCAAAAAACACCTCTGTTTTCCTTCAAAAATTTGGATGTGTCCACGTTGCGCTTTGGGGCGTTTCCTGTCGCGGGCGCTAGGCCTACCCACACAAGTGTGGTATCAGTTTTATCGGGAGATATGGGGGAACGCTGGGTGGAAGGAAATTTGTGGCTCCTCTCAGATTCCAGAACTTTCTGCCACAGAAATGAGAGGAACATATGTTTTTTTAGCCAAATTTTGAGGTTTGCAAAGGATTCTGGGTAACAGAACCTGGTCCGAGCCACACAAGTCACCCCATCTAGGATTCCCCTAGGTCTCTAGTTTTCAGAAATGCACAGGTTTGGTAGGTTTCCCTAGGTGGCAGCTGAGCTACAAGCCAAAATCTACAGGTAGGCACTTTGCAAAAAACACCTCTGTTTTCCTTCAAAAATTTGGATATGTCCACGTTGCGCTTTGGGGCGTTTCCTGTCGCGGGCGCTAGGCCTACCCACACAAGTGAGGTATCATTTTTATCGGGAGACGTGGGGGAACGCTGGGTGGAAGGAAATTTGTGGCTCCTCTCAGATTCCAGAACTTTCTGCCACAGAAATGTGAGGAACATGTGTTTTTTTAGCCAAATTTTGAGGTTTGCAAAGGGTTCTGGGTAACAGAACCTGGTCCGAGCCACACAAGTCACCCCATCTTGGATTCCCCTAGGTCTCTAGTTTTCAGAAATGCACAGGTTTGGTAGGTTTCCCTAGGTGGCGGCTGAGCTACAAGCCAAAAACTACAGGTAGGCACTTTGCAAAAAACACCTCTGTTTTCCTTCAAAAATTTGGATGTGTCCACGTTGCGCTTTGGGGCGTTTCCTGTCGCGGGCGCTAGGCCTACCCACACAAGTGTGGTATCATTTTTATCGGGAGACGTGGGGGAACGCTGGGTGGAAGGAAATTTGTGGCTCCTCTCAGATTCCAGAACGTTCTGCCACAGAAATGAGAGGAACATATGTTTTTTTAGCCAAATTCTGAGGTTTGCAAAGGATTCTGGGTAACAGAACCTGGTCCGAACCACACAAGTCACCCCATCTTGGATTCCCCTAGGTCTCTAGTTTTCAGAAATGCACAGGTTTGGTAGGTTTCCCTAGGTGGCGGCTGAGCTACAGGCCAAAATCTACAGGTAGGCACTTTGCAAAAAACACCTCTGTTTTCCTTCAAAAATTTGGCTGTGTCCACGTTGCGCTTTGGGGCATTTCCTGTCGCGGGCGCTAGGCCTACCCACACAAGTGAGGTATCATTTTTATCGGGAGACGTGGGGGAACGCTGGGTGGAAGGAAATTTGTGGCTCCTCTCAGATTCCAGAACTTTCTGCCACAGAAATGTGAGGAACATGTGTTTTTTTAGCCAAATTTTGAGGTTTGCAAAGGATTCTGGGTAACAGAACCTGGTCCGAGCCACACAAGTCACCCCATCTTGGATTCCCCTAGGTCTCTAGTTTTCAGAAATGCACAGGTTTGGTAGGTTTCCCTAGGTGGCGGCTGAGCTACAAGCCAAAATCTACAGGTAGGCACTTTGCAAAAAACACCTCTGTTTTCCTTCACAAATTTGGATGTGTCCACGTTGCGCTTTGGGGCGATTCCTGTCGCGGGCGCTAGGCCTACCCACACAAGTGAGGTCTCAGTTTTATCGGGAGATGTGGGGGAACGCTGGGTGGAAGGAAATTTGTGGCTCCTCTCAGATTCCAGAACTTTCTGCCACAGAAATGTGAGGAACAAGTGTTTTTTTAGCCAAATTTTGAGGTTTGCAAAGGATTCTGGGTAACAGAACCTGGTCCGAGCCACACAAGTCACCTCATCTTGGATTCCCCTAGGTCTCTAGTTTTTAGAAATGCACAGGTTTGGTAGGTTTCCCTAGGTGGCAGCTGAGCTACAAGCCAAAATCTACAGGTAGGCACTTTGCAAAAAACACCTCTGTTTTCCTTCAAAAATTTGGATATGTCCACGTTGCTCTTTGGGGCGTTTCCTGTCGCGGGCGCTAGGCCTACCCACACAAGTGAGGTATCATTTTTATCGGGAGACGTGGGGGAACGCTGGGTGGAAGGAAATTTGTGGCTCCTCTCAGATTCCAGAACTTTCTGCCACAGAAATGTGAGGAACAAGTGTTTTTTTAGCCAAATTTTGGGGTTTGCAAAGGATTCTGGGTAACAGAACCTGGTCCGAGCCACACAAGTCACCCCATCTTGGATTCCCCTAGGTCTCTAGTTTTCAGAAATGCACAGGTTTGGTAGGTTTCCCTAGGTGGCGGCTGAGCTACAAGCCAAAATCTACAGGTAGGCACTTTGCAAAAAACACCTCTGTTTTCCTTCAAAAATTTGGATGTGTCCACGTTGCGCTTTGGGGCGTTTCTTGTCGCGGGCGCTAGGCCTACCCACACAAGTGAGGTATCAGTTTTATCGGGAGATGTGGGGGAACGCTGGGTGGAAGCAAATTTGTGGCTCCTCTCAGAATCCAGAACTTTCTGCCACAGAAATGTGAGGAACATGTGTTTTTTTAGCCAAATTTTGAGGTTTGCAAAGGATTCTGGGTAACAGAACCTGGTCCGAGCCACACAAGTCACCCCACCTTGGAGTCCCCTAGGTCTCTAGTTTTCAGAAATGCACAGGTTTGGTAGGTTTCCCTAGGTGGCGGCTGAGCTACAAGCCAAAATCTACAGGTAGGCACTTTGCAAAAAACACCTCTGTTTTCCTTCAAAAATTTGGATGTGTCCACGTTGCGCTTTGGGGCGTTTCCTGTCGCAGGCGCTAGGCCTACCCACACAAGTGAGGTATCATTTTTATCGGGAGACGTGGGGGAACGCTGGGTGGAAGGAAATTTGTGGCTCCTCTCAGATTCCAGAACTTTCTGCCACAGAAATGTGAGGAACATGTGTTTTTTTAGCCAAATTTTGAGGTTTGCAAAGGATTCTGGGTAACAGGACCTGGTCCGAGCCACACAAGTCACCCCATCTTGGATTCCCCTAGGTCTCTAGTTTTCAGAAATGCACAGGTTTGGTAGGTTTCCCTAGGTGGCGGCTGAGCTACAAGCCAAAATCTACAGGTAGGCACTTTGCAAAAAACACCTCTGTTTTCCTTCAAAAATTTGGATGTGTCCACGTTGCGCTTTGGGGCGTTTCCTGTCGCGGGCGCTAGGCCTACCCACAGAAGTGAGGTATCAGTTTTATCGGGAGACGTGGGGGAACGCTGGGTGGAAGGAAATTTGTGGGTCCTCTCAGATTCCAGAACGTTCTGCCACAGAAATGTGAGGAACATGTGTTTTGTTAGCCAAATTCTGAGGTTTGCAAAGGATTCTGGGTAACAGAACCTGGTCCGAGCCACACAAGTCACCCCATCTTGGATTCCCCTAGGTCTCTAGTTTTCAGAAATGCACAGGTTTGGTAGGTTTCCCTAGGTGGCGGCTGAGCTACAGGCCAAAATCTACAGGTAGGCACTTTGCAAAAAACACCTCTGTTTTCCTTCAAAAATTTGGCTGTGTCCACGTTGCGCTTTGGGGCATTTCCTGTCGCGGGCGCTAGGCCTACCCACACAAGTGAGGTATCATTTTTATCGGGAGACGTGGGGGAACGCTGGGTGGAAGCAAATTCGTGGCTCCTCTCAGATTCCAGAACTTTCTGCCACAGAAAAGTGAGGAACATGTGTTTTTTTAGCCAAATTTTGAGGTTTGCAATGGATTCTGGGTAACAGAACCTGGTCCGAGCCACACAAGTCACCCCATCTTGGATTCCCCTAGGTCTCTAGTTTTCAGAAATGCACAGGTTTGGTAGGTTTCCCTAGGTGGCGGCTGAGCTACAGGCCAAAATCTACAGGTAGGCACTTTGCAAAAAACACCTCTGTTTTCCTTCAAAAACTTGGCTGTGTCCACGTTGCGCTTTGCGGCATTTCCTGTCGCGGGCGCTAGGCCTACCCACACAAGTGAGGTATCATTTGTATCGGGAGACGTGGGGGAACGCTGGGTGGAAGGAAATTTGTGGCTCCTCTCAGATTCCAGAACTTTCTGCCACAGAAATGTGAGGAACATGTGTTTTTTTAGCCAAATTTTGAGGTTTGCAAAGGATTCTGGGTAACAGAACCTGGTCCGAGCCACACAAGTCACCCCACCTTGGAGTCCCCTAGGTCTCTAGTTTTCAGAAATGCACAGGTTTGGTAGGTTTCCCTAGGTGGCGGCTGAGCTACAAGCCAAAATCTACAGGTAGGCACTTTGCAAAAAACACCTCTGTTTTCCTTCAAAAATTTGGATGTGTCCACGTTGCGCTTTGGGGCGTTTCCTGTCGCGGGCGCTAGGCCTACCCACACAAGTGAGGTATCATTTTTATCGGGAGACGTGGGGGAACGCTGGGTGGAAGGAAATTTGTGGCTCCTTTCAGATTCCAGAACTTTCTGCCACAGAAATGTGAGGAACATGTGTTTTTTTAGCCAAATTTTGAGGTTTGCAAAGGATTCTGGGTAACAGAACCTGGTCCGAGCCACAGAAGTCACCCCATCTTGGATTCCCCTAGGTCTCTAGTTTTCAGAAATGCACAGGTTTGGTAGGTTTCCCTAGGTGGCGGCTGAGCTACAAGCCAAAATCTACAGGTAGGCACTTTGCAAAAAACACCTCTGTTTTCCTTCAAAAATTTGGATGTGTCCACGTTGCGCTTTGGGGCGTTTCCTGTCGCGGGCGCTAGGCCTACCCACACAAGTGTGGTATCATTTTTATCGGGAGACGTGGGGGAACGCTGGGTGGAAGGAAATTTGTGGCTCCTCTCAGATTCCAGAACGTTCTGCCACAGAAATGAGAGGAACAGATGTTTTTTTAGACAAATTCTGAGGTTTGCAAAGGATTCTGGGTAACAGAACCTGGTCCGAGCCACACAAGTCACCCCATCTTGGATTCCCCTAGGTCTCTAGTTTTCAGAAATGCACAGGTTTGGTAGGTTTCCCTAGGTGGCGGCTGAGCTACAGGCCAAAATCTACAGGTAGGCACTTTGCAAAAAACACCTCTGTTTTCCTTCAAAAATGTGGCTGTGTCCACGTTGCGCTTTGGGGCATTTCCTGTCGCGGGCGCTAGGCCTACCCACACAAGTGAGGTATCATTTGTATCGGGAGACGTGGGGGAACGCTGGGTGGAAGGAAATTTGTGGCTCCTCTCAGAATCCAGAACTTTCTGCCACAGAAATGTGAGGAACATGTGTTTTTTTAGCCAAATTCTGAGGTTTGCAAAAGATTCTGGGTAACAGAACCTGGTCCGAGCCACACAAGTCACCCCATCTTGGATTCCCCTAGGTCTCTAGTTTTCAGAAATGCACAGGTTTGGTAGGTTTCCCTAGGTGGCGGCTGAGCTACAAGCCAAAATCTACAGGTAGGCACTTTGCAAAAAACACCTCTGTTTTCCTTCAAAAATTTGGATGTGTCCACGTTGCGCTTTGGGGCGTTTCGTGTCGCGGGCGCTAGGCCTACCCACACAAGTGAGGTATCAGTTTTATCGGGAGATATGGGGGAACGCTGGGTGGAAGGAAATTTGTGGCTCCTCTCAGATTCCAGAACTTTCTGCCACAGAAATGTGAGGAACAAGTGTTTTTTTAGCCAAATTTTGAGGTTTGCAAAGGATTCTGGGTAACAGAACCTGGTCCGAGCCACACAAGTCACCCCATCTAGGATTCCCCTAGGTCTCTAGTTTTCAGAAATGCACAGGTTTGGTAGGTTTCCCTAGGTGGCAGCTGAGCTACAAGCCAAAATCTACAGGTAGGCACTTTGCAAAAAACACCTCTGTTTTCCTTCAAAAATTTGGATATGTCCACGTTGCGCTTTGGGGCGTTTCCTGTTGCGGGCGCTAGGCCTACCCACACAGTTGAGGTATCATTTTTATCGGGAGACGTGGGGGAACGCTGGGTGGAAGGAAATTTGTGGCTCCTCTCAGATTCCAGAACTTTCTGCCACAGAAATGTGAGGAACATGTGTTTTTTTAGCCAAATTTTGAGGTTTGCAAAGGGTTCTGGGTAACAGAACCTGGTCCGAGCCACACAAGTCACCCCATCTTGGATTCCCCTAGGTCTCTAGTTTTCAGAAATGCACAGGTTTGGTAGGTTTCCCTAGGTGGCGGCTGAGCTACAAGCCAAAAACTACAGGTAGGCACTTTGCAAAAAACACCTCTGTTTTCCTTCAAAAATTTGGATGTGTCCACGTTGCGCTTTGGGGCGTTTCCTGTCGCGGGCGCTAGGCCTACCCACACAAGTGTGGTATCAGTTTTATCGGGAGATATGGGGGAACGCTGGGTGGAAGGAAATTTGTGGCTCCTCTCAGATTCCAGAACTTTCTGCCACAGAAATGAGAGGAACATATGTTTTTTTAGCCAAATTTTGAGGTTTGCAAAGGATTCTGGGTAACAGAACCTGGTCCAAGCCACACAAGTCACCCCATCTAGGATTCCCCTAGGTCTCTAGTTTTCAGAAATGCACAGGTTTGGTAGGTTTCCCTAGGTGGCAGCTGAGCTACAAGCCAAAATCTACAGGTAGGCACTTTGCAAAAAACACCTCTGTTTTCCTTCAAAAATTTGGATATGTCCACGTTGCGCTTTGGGGCGTTTCCTGTCGCGGGCGCTAGGCCTACCCACACAAGTGAGGTATCATTTTTATCGGGAGACGTGGGGGAACGCTGGGTGGAAGGAAATTTGTGGCTCCTCTCAGATTCCAGAACTTTCTGCCACAGAAATGTGAGGAACATGTGTTTTTTTAGCCAAATTTTGAGGTTTGCAAAGGGTTCTGGGTAACAGAACCTGGTCCGAGCCACACAAGTCACCCCATCTTGGATTCCCCTAGGTCTCTAGTTTTCAGAAATGCACAGGTTTGGTAGGTTTCCCTAGGTGGCGGCTGAGCTACAAGCCAAAAACTACAGGTAGGCACTTTGCAAAAAACACCTCTGTTTTCCTTCAAAAATTTGGATGTGTCCACGTTGCGCTTTGGGGCGTTTCCTGTCGCGGGCGCTAGGCCTACCCACACAAGTGTGGTATCATTTTTATCGGGAGACGTGGGGGAACGCTGGGTGGAAGGAAATTTGTGGCTCCTCTCAGATTCCAGAACGTTCTGCCACAGAAATGAGAGGAACATATGTTTTTTTAGCCAAATTCTGAGGTTTGCAAAGGATTCTGGGTAACAGAACCTGGTCCGAACCACACAAGTCACCCCATCTTGGATTCCCCTAGGTCTCTAGTTTTCAGAAATGCACAGGTTTGGTAGGTTTCCCTAGGTGGCGGCTGAGCTACAGGCCAAAATCTACAGGTAGGCACTTTGCAAAAAACACCTCTGTTTTCCTTCAAAAATTTGGCTGTGTCCACGTTGCGCTTTGGGGCATTTCCTGTCGCGGGCGCTAGGCCTACCCACACAAGTGAGGTATCATTTTTATCGGGAGACGTGGGGGAACGCTGGGTGGAAGGAAATTTGTGGCTCCTCTCAGATTCCAGAACTTTCTGCCACAGAAATGTGAGGAACATGTGTTTTTTTAGCCAAATTTTGAGGTTTGCAAAGGGTTCTGGGTAACAGAACCTGGTCCGAGCCACACAAGTCACCCCATCTTGGATTCCCCTAGGTCTCTCGTTTTTAGAACTGCACAGGTTTGGTAGGTTTCCCTAGGTGGCGGCTGAGCTACAAGCCAACATCTACAGGTAGGCACTTTGCAAAAAACACCTCTGTTTTCCTTAAAAAATTTGGATGTGTCCACGTTGCGCTTTGGGGCGTTTCCTGTCGCGGGCGCTAGGCCTACCCACACAAGTGAGGTATCATTTTTATCGGGAGACGTGGGGGAACACTGGGTGGAAGGAAATTTGTGGCTCCTCTCAGAATCCAGAACTTTCTGCCACAGAAATGTGAGGAACATGTGTTTTTTTAGCCAAATTTTGAGGTTTGCAAAGGATTCTGGGTAACAGAACCTGGTCCGAGCCACACAAGTCACCCCATCTTGGATTCCCCTAGGTCTCTAGTTTTCAGAAATGCACAGGTTTGGTAGGTTTCCCTAGGTGGCGGCTGAGCTACAAGCCAAAATCTACAGGTAGGCACTTTGCAAAAAACACCTCTGTTTTCCTTCACAAATTTGGATGTGTCCACGTTGCGCTTTGGGGCGATTCCTGTCGCGGGCGCTAGGCCTACCCACACAAGTGAGGTCTCAGTTTTATCGGGAGATGTGGGGGAACGCTGGGTGGAAGGAAATTTGTGGCTCCTCTCAGATTCCAGAACTTTCTGCCACAGAAATGTGAGGAACAAGTGTTTTTTTAGCCAAATTTTGAGGTTTGCAAAGGATTCTGGGTAACAGAACCTGGTCCGAGCCACACAAGTCACCTCATCTTGGATTCCCCTAGGTCTCTAGTTTTTAGAAATGCACAGGTTTGGTAGGTTTCCCTAGGTGGCAGCTGAGCTACAAGCCAAAATCTACAGGTAGGCACTTTGCAAAAAAACACCTCTGTTTTCCTTCAAAAATTTGGATATGTCCACGTTGCGCTTTGGGGCGTTTCCTGTCGCGGGCGCTAGGCCTACCCACACAAGTGAGGTATCATTTTTATCGGGAGACGTGGGGGAACGCTGGGTGGAAGGAAATTTGTGGCTCCTCTCAGATTCCAGAACTTTCTGCCACAGAAATGTGAGGAACAAGTGTTTTTTTAGCCAAATTTTGAGGTTTGCAAAGGATTCTGGGTAACAGAACCTGGTCCGAGCCACACAAGTCACCCCATCTTGGATTCCCCTAGGTCTCTAGTTTTCAGAAATGCACAGGTTTGGTAGGTTTCCCTAGGTGGCGGCTGAGCTACAAGCCAAAATCTACAGGTAGGCACTTTGCAAAAAACACCTCTGTTTTCCTTCAAAAATTTGGATGTGTCCACGTTGCGCTTTGGGGCGTTTCTTGTCGCGGGCGCTAGGCCTACCCACACAAGTGAGGTATCAGTTTTATCGGGAGATGTGGGGGAACGCTGGGTGGAAGCAAATTTGTGGCTCCTCTCAGAATCCAGAACTTTCTGCCACAGAAATGTGAGGAACATGTGTTTTTTTAGCCAAATTTTGAGGTTTGCAAAGGATTCTGGGTAACAGAACCTGGTCCGAGCCACACAAGTCACCCCATCTTGGATTCCCCTAGGTCTCTAGTTTTCAGAAATGCACAGGTTTGGTAGGTTTCCCTAGGTGGCGGCTGAGCTACAGTCCAAAATCTACAGGTAGGCACTTTGCAAAAAACACCTCTGTTTTCATTAAACAATTTGGCTGTGTCCACGTTGCGCTTTGGGGCATTTCCTGTTGCGGGCGCTAGGCCAACCCACACAAGTGAGGTATCATTTTTATAGGGAGACGTGAGGGAACGCTGGGTGGAAGGAAATTTGTGGCTCCTCTCAGATTCCAGAACTTTCTGCCACAGAAATGTGAGGAACATGTGTTTTTTTAGCCAAATTTTGAGGTTTGCAAAGGATTCTGGGTAACAGAACCTGGTCCGAGCCACACAAGTCACCCCACCTTGGAGTCCCCTAGGTCTCTAGTTTTCAGAAATGCACAGGTTTGGTAGGTTTCCCTAGGTGGCGGCTGAGCTACAAGCCAAAATCTACAGGTAGGCACTTTGCAAAAAACACCTCTGTTTTCCTTCAAAAATTTGGATGTGTCCACGTTGCGCTTTGGGGCGTTTCCTGTCGCGGGCGCTAGGCCTACCCACACAAGTGAGGTATAATTTTTATCGGGAGACGTGGGGGACCGCTGGGTGGAAGGAAATTTGTGGCTCCTCTCAGATTCCAGAACTTTCTGCCACAGAAATGTGAGGAACATGTGTTTTTTTAGCCAAATTTTGAGGTTTGCAAAGGATTCTGGGTAACAGAACCTGGTCCGAGCCACACAAGTCACCCCATCTTGGATTCCCCTAGGTCTCTAGTTTTCAGAATTGCACAGGTTTGGTAGGTTTCCCTAGGTGGCGGCTGAGCTACAAGCCAAAATCTACAGGTAGGCACTTTGCAAAAAACACCTCTGTTTTCCTTCAAAAATTTGGATGTGTCCACGTTGCGCTTTGGGGCGTTTCCTGTCGCGGGCGCTAGGCCTACCCACAGAAGTGAGGTATCAGTTTTATCGGGAGACGTGGGGGAACGCTGGGTGGAAGGAAATTTGTGGGTCCTCTCAGATTCCAGAACGTTCTGCCACAGAAATGTGAGGAACATGTGTTTTGTTAGCCAAATTCTGAGGTTTGCAAAGGATTCTGGGTAACAGAACCTGGTCCGAGCCACACAAGTCACCCCATCTTGGATTCCCCTAGGTCTCTAGTTTTCAGAAATGCACAGGTTTGGTAGGTTTCCCTAGGTGGCGGCTGAGCTACAGGCCAAAATCTACAGGTAGGCACTTTGCAAAAAACACCTCTGTTTTCCTTCAAAAATTTGGCTGTGTCCACGTTGCGCTTTGGGGCATTTCCTGTCGCGGGCGCTAGGCCTACCCACACAAGTGAGGTATCATTTTTATCGGGAGACGTGGGGGAACGCTGGGTGGAAGCAAATTCGTGGCTCCTCTCAGATTCCAGAACTTTCTGCCACAGAAAAGTGAGGAACATGTGTTTTTTTAGCCAAATTTTGAGGTTTGCAATGGATTCTGGGTAACAGAACCTGGTCCGAGCCACACAAGTCACCCCATCTTGGATTCCCCTAGGTCTCTAGTTTTCAGAAATGCACAGGTTTGGTAGGTTTCCCTAGGTGGCGGCTGAGCTACAGGCCAAAATCTACAGGTAGGCACTTTGCAAAAAACACCTCTGTTTTCCTTCAAAAACTTGGCTGTGTCCACGTTGCGCTTTGCGGCATTTCCTGTCGCGGGCGCTAGGCCTACCCACACAAGTGAGGTATCATTTGTATCGGGAGACGTGGGGGAACGCTGGGTGGAAGGAAATTTGTGGCTCCTCTCAGATTCCAGAACTTTCTGCCACAGAAATGTGAGGAACATGTGTTTTTTTAGCCAAATTTTGAGGTTTGCAAAGGATTCTGGGTAACAGAACCTGGTCCGAGCCACACAAGTCACCCCACCTTGGAGTCCCCTAGGTCTCTAGTTTTCAGAAATGCACAGGTTTGGTAGGTTTCCCTAGGTGGCGGCTGAGCTACAAGCCAAAATCTACAGGTAGGCACTTTGCAAAAAACACCTCTGTTTTCCTTCAAAAATTTGGATGTGTCCACGTTGCGCTTTGGGGCGTTTCCTGTCGCGGGCGCTAGGCCTACCCACACAAGTGAGGTATCATTTTTATCGGGAGACGTGGGGGAACGCTGGGTGGAAGGAAATTTGTGGCTCCTCTCAGATTCCAGAACTTTCTGCCACAGAAATGTGAGGAACATGTGTTTTTTTAGCCAAATTTTGAGGTTTGCAAAGGATTCTGGGTAACAGAACCTGGTCCGAGCCACACAAGTCACCCCATCTTGGATTCCCCTAGGTCTCTAGTTTTCAGAAATGCACAGGTTTGGTAGGTTTCCCTAGGTGGCGGCTGAGCTACAAGCCAAAATCTACAGGTAGGCACTTTGCAAAAAACACCTCTGTTTTCCTTCAAAAATTTGGATGTGTCCACGTTGCGCTTTGGGGCGTTTCCTGTCGCGGGCGCTAGGCCTACCCACAGAAGTGAGGTATCAGTTTTATCGGGAGACGTGGGGGAACGCTGGGTGGAAGGAAATTTGTGGGTCCTCTCAGATTCCAGAACGTTCTGCCACAGAAATGTGAGGAACATGTGTTTTGTTAGCCAAATTCTGAGGTTTGCAAAGGATTCTGGGTAACAGAACCTGGTCCGAGAAACACAAGTCACCCCATCTTGGATTCCCCTAGGTCTCTAGTTTTCAGAAATGCACAGGTTTGGTAGGTTTCCCTAGGTGGCGGCTGAGCTACAGGCCAAAATCTACAGGTAGGCACTTTGCAAAAAACACCTCTGTTTTCCTTCAAAAATTTGGCTGTGTCCACGTTGGGCTTTGGGGCATTTCCTGTCGCGGGCGCTAGGCCTACCCACACAAGTGAGGTATCATTTTTATCGGGAGACGTGGGGGAACGCTGGGTGGAAGCAAATTCGTGGCTCCTCTCAGATTCCAGAACTTTCTGCCACATAAAAGTGAGGAACATGTGTTTTTTTAGCCAAATTTTGAGGTTTGCAATGGATTCTGGGTAACAGAACCTGGTCCGAGCCACATAAGTCACCCCATCTTGGATTCCCCTAGGTCTCTAGTTTTCAGAAATACACAGGTTTGGTAGGTTTCCCTAGGTGGCGGCTGAGCTACAAGCCAAAATCTACAGGTAGGCACTTTGCAAAAAACACCTCTGTTTTCCTTCAAAAATTTGGATGTGTCCACGTTGCGCTTTGGGGCGTTTCGTGTCGCGGGCGCTAGGCCTACCCACACAAGTGAGGTATCATTTTTATCGGGAGACGTGGGGGAACGCTGGGTGGAAGGAAATTTGTGGCTCCTCTCAGATTTCAGAACGTTCTGCCACAGAAATGTGAGGAACATGTGTTTTTTTAGCCAAATTCTGAGGTTTGCAAAGGATTCTGGGTAACAGAACCTGGTCCAAGCCACACAAGTCACCCCATCTTGGATTCCCCTAGGTCTCTAGTTTTCAGAAATGCACAGGTTTGGTAGGTTTCCCTAGGTGGCGGCTGAGCTACAGGCCAAAATCTACAGGTAGGCACTTTGCAAAAAACACCTCTGTTTTCCTTTAAAAACTTGGCTGTGTCCACGTTGCGCTTTGCGGCATTTCCTGTCGCGGGCGCTAGGCCTACCCACACAAGTGAGGTATCATTTGTATCGGGAGACGTGGGGGAATGCTGGGTGGAAGGAAATTTGTGGCTCCTCTCAGAATCCAGAACTTTCTGCCACAGAAATGTGAGGAACATGTGTTTTTTTAGCCAAATTCTGAGGTTTGCAAAGGATTCTGGGTAACAGAACCTGGTCCGAGCCACACAAGTCACCCCATCTTGGATTCCCCTAGGTCTCTAATTTTCAGAAATGCACAGGTTTGGTAGGTTTCCCTAGGTGGCGGCTGAGCTACAAGCCAAAATCTACAGGTAGGCACTTTGCAAAAAACACCTCTGTTTTCCTTCAAAAATTTGGATGTGTCCACGTTGCGCTTTGGGGCGTTTCGTGTCGCGGGCGCTAGGCCTACCCACGCAAGTGAGGTATCATTTTTATCGGGAGACGTGGGGGAACGCTGGGTGGAAGGAAATTTGTGGCTCCTCTCAGATTCCAGAACTTTCTGCCACAGAAATGTGAGGAACATGTGTTTTTTTAGCCAAATTTTGAGGTTTGCAAAGGATTCTGGGTAACAGAACCTGGTCCGAGCCACACAAGTCACCCCATCTTGGATTCCCCTAGGTCTCTAGTTTGCAGAAATGCACAGGTTTGGTAGGTTTCCCTAGGTGGCGGCTGAGCTACAAGCCAAAATCTACAGGTAGGCACTTTGCAAAAAACACCTCTGTTTTCCTTCAAAAATTTGGATGTGTCCACGTTGCGCTTTGGGGCGTTTCCTGTCACGGGCGCTAGGCCTACCCACACAAGTGAGGTATCATTTTTATCGGGAGACGTGGGGGAACGCTGGGTGGAAGGAAATTTGTGGGTCCTCTCAGATTCCAGAACGTTCTGCCACAGAAATGTGAGGAACATATGTTTTTTTAGCCAAATTTTGAGGTTTGCAAAGGATTCTGGGTAACAGAACCTGGTCCGAGCCACACAAGTCACCCCATCTTGGATTCCCCTAGGTCTCTAGTTTTCAGAAATGCACAGGTTTGGTAGGTTTCCCTAGGTGGCAGCTGAGCTACAAGCCAAAATCTACAGGTAGGCACTTTGCAAAAAACACCTCTGTTTTCCTTAAAAAATTTGGATATGTCCACGTTGCGCTTTGGGGCGTTTCCTGTCGCGGGCGCTAGGCCTACCCACACAAGTGAGGTATCATTTTTATCGGGAGACGTGGGGGAACGCTGGGTGGAAGGAAATTTGTGGCTCCTCTCAGATTCCAGAACTTTCTGCCACAGAAATGTGAGGAACATGTGTTGTTTTAGCCAAATTTTGAGGTTTGCAAAGGGTTCTGGGTAACAGAACCTGGTCCGAGCCACACAAGTCACCCCATCTTGGATTCCCCTAGGTCTCTAGTTTTCAGAAATGCACAGGTTTGGTAGGTTTCCCTAGGTGGCGGCTGAGCTACAAGCCAAAATCTACAGGTAGGCACTTTGCAAAAAACACCTCTGTTTTCCTTCACAAATTTGGATGTGTCCACGTTGCGCTTTGGGGCGTTTCCTGTCGCGGGCGCTAAGCCTACCCACACAAGTGAGGTATCATTTTTATCGGGAGACGTGAAGGAACGCTGGGTGGAAGGAAATTTGTGGCTCCTCTCAGATTCCAGAACTTTCTGCCACAGAAATGTGAGGAACATGTGTTTTGTTAGCCAAATTCTGAGGTTTGCAAAGGATTCTGGGTAACAGAACCTGGTCCGAGCCACACAAGTTACCCCATCTTGGATTCCCCTAGGTCTCTAGTTTTCAGAAATGCACAGGTTTGGTAGGTTTCCCTAGGTGGCGGCTGAGCTACGGGCCAAAATCTACAGGTAGGCACTTTGCAAAAAACACCTCTGTTTTCCTTCAAAAATTTGGCTGTGTCCACGTTGCGCTTTGGGGCATTTCCTGTCGCGGGCGCTAGGCCTACCCACACAAGTGAGGTATCATTTTTATCGGGAGACGTGGGGGAACGCTGGGTGGAAGGAAATTTGTGGCTCCTCTCAGAATCCAGAACTTTCTGCCACAGAAATGTGAGGAGCATGTGTTTTTTTAGCCAAATTTTGAGGTTTGCAAAGGGTTCTGGGTAACAGAACCTGGTCCGAGCCACACAAGTCACCCCATCTTGGATTCCCCTAGGTCTCTAGTTTTCAGAAATGCACAGGTTTGGTAGGTTTCCCTGGGTGGCGGCTGAGCTACAAGCCAAAATCTACAGGTAGGCACTTTGCAAAAAACACCTCTGTTTTCCTTCAAAAATTTGGATGTGTCCACGTTGCGCTTTGGGGCGTTTCCTGTCGCGGGCGCTAGGCCTACCCACACAAGTGAGGTATCATTTTTATCGGGAGACGTGGGGGAACGCTGGGTGGAAGGAAATTTGTGGCTCCTTTCAGATTCCAGAACTTTCTGCCACAGAAATGTGAGGAACATGTGTTTTTTTAGCCAAATTTTGAGGTTTGCAAAGGATTCTGGGTAACAGAACCTGGTCCGAGCCACAGAAGTCACCCCATCTTGGATTCCCCTAGGTCTCTAGTTTTCAGAAATGCACAGGTTTGGTAGGTTTCCCTAGGTGGCGGCTGAGCTACAAGCCAAAATCTACAGGTAGGCACTTTGCAAAAAACACCTCTGTTTTCCTTCAAAAATTTGGATGTGTCCACGTTGCGCTTTGGGGCGTTTCCTGTCGCGGGCGCTAGGCCTACCCACACAAGTGTGGTATCATTTTTATCGGGAGACGTGGGGGAACGCTGGGTGGAAGGAAATTTGTGGCTCCTCTCAGATTCCAGAACGTTCTGCCACAGAAATGAGAGGAACAGATGTTTTTTTAGACAAATTCTGAGGTTTGCAAAGGATTCTGGGTAACAGAACCTGGTCCGAGCCACACAAGTCACCCCATCTTGGATTCCCCTAGGTCTCTAGTTTTCAGAAATGCACAGGTTTGGTAGGTTTCCCTAGGTGGCGGCTGAGCTACAGGCCAAAATCTACAGGTAGGCACTTTGCAAAAAACACCTCTGTTTTCCTTCAAAAATGTGGCTGTGTCCACGTTGCGCTTTGGGGCATTTCCTGTCGCGGGCGCTAGGCCTACCCACACAAGTGAGGTATCATTTGTATCGGGAGACGTGGGGGAACGCTGGGTGGAAGGAAATTTGTGGCTCCTCTCAGAATCCAGAACTTTCTGCCACAGAAATGTGAGGAACATGTGTTTTTTTAGCCAAATTCTGAGGTTTGCAAAAGATTCTGGGTAACAGAACCTGGTCCGAGCCACACAAGTCACCCCATCTTGGATTCCCCTAGGTCTCTAGTTTTCAGAAATGCACAGGTTTGGTAGGTTTCCCTAGGTGGCGGCTGAGCTACAAGCCAAAATCTACAGGTAGGCACTTTGCAAAAAACACCTCTGTTTTCCTTCAAAAATTTGGATGTGTCCACGTTGCGCTTTGGGGCGTTTCGTGTCGCGGGCGCTAGGCCTACCCACACAAGTGAGGTATCAGTTTTATCGGGAGATATGGGGGAACGCTGGGTGGAAGGAAATTTGTGGCTCCTCTCAGATTCCAGAACTTTCTGCCACAGAAATGTGAGGAACAAGTGTTTTTTTAGCCAAATTTTGAGGTTTGCAAAGGATTCTGGGTAACAGAACCTGGTCCGAGCCACACAAGTCACCCCATCTAGGATTCCCCTAGGTCTCTAGTTTTCAGAAATGCACAGGTTTGGTAGGTTTCCCTAGGTGGCAGCTGAGCTACAAGCCAAAATCTACAGGTAGGCACTTTGCAAAAAACACCTCTGTTTTCCTTCAAAAATTTGGATATGTCCACGTTGCGCTTTGGGGCGTTTCCTGTTGCGGGCGCTAGGCCTACCCACACAGTTGAGGTATCATTTTTATCGGGAGACGTGGGGGAACGCTGGGTGGAAGGAAATTTGTGGCTCCTCTCAGATTCCAGAACTTTCTGCCACAGAAATGTGAGGAACATGTGTTTTTTTAGCCAAATTTTGAGGTTTGCAAAGGGTTCTGGGTAACAGAACCTGGTCCGAGCCACACAAGTCACCCCATCTTGGATTCCCCTAGGTCTCTAGTTTTCAGAAATGCACAGGTTTGGTAGGTTTCCCTAGGTGGCGGCTGAGCTACAAGCCAAAAACTACAGGTAGGCACTTTGCAAAAAACACCTCTGTTTTCCTTCAAAAATTTGGATGTGTCCACGTTGCGCTTTGGGGCGTTTCCTGTCGCGGGCGCTAGGCCTACCCACACAAGTGTGGTATCAGTTTTATCGGGAGATATGGGGGAACGCTGGGTGGAAGGAAATTTGTGGCTCCTCTCAGATTCCAGAACTTTCTGCCACAGAAATGAGAGGAACATATGTTTTTTTAGCCAAATTTTGAGGTTTGCAAAGGATTCTGGGTAACAGAACCTGGTCCAAGCCACACAAGTCACCCCATCTAGGATTCCCCTAGGTCTCTAGTTTTCAGAAATGCACAGGTTTGGTAGGTTTCCCTAGGTGGCAGCTGAGCTACAAGCCAAAATCTACAGGTAGGCACTTTGCAAAAAACACCTCTGTTTTCCTTCAAAAATTTGGATATGTCCACGTTGCGCTTTGGGGCGTTTCCTGTCGCGGGCGCTAGGCCTACCCACACAAGTGAGGTATCATTTTTATCGGGAGACGTGGGGGAACGCTGGGTGGAAGGAAATTTGTGGCTCCTCTCAGATTCCAGAACTTTCTGCCACAGAAATGTGAGGAACATGTGTTTTTTTAGCCAAATTTTGAGGTTTGCAAAGGGTTCTGGGTAACAGAACCTGGTCCGAGCCACACAAGTCACCCCATCTTGGATTCCCCTAGGTCTCTAGTTTTCAGAAATGCACAGGTTTGGTAGGTTTCCCTAGGTGGCGGCTGAGCTACAAGCCAAAAACTACAGGTAGGCACTTTGCAAAAAACACCTCTGTTTTCCTTCAAAAATTTGGATGTGTCCACGTTGCGCTTTGGGGCGTTTCCTGTCGCGGGCGCTAGGCCTACCCACACAAGTGTGGTATCATTTTTATCGGGAGACGTGGGGGAACGCTGGGTGGAAGGAAATTTGTGGCTCCTCTCAGATTCCAGAACGTTCTGCCACAGAAATGAGAGGAACATATGTTTTTTTAGCCAAATTCTGAGGTTTGCAAAGGATTCTGGGTAACAGAACCTGGTCCGAACCACACAAGTCACCCCATCTTGGATTCCCCTAGGTCTCTAGTTTTCAGAAATGCACAGGTTTGGTAGGTTTCCCTAGGTGGCGGCTGAGCTACAGGCCAAAATCTACAGGTAGGCACTTTGCAAAAAACACCTCTGTTTTCCTTCAAAAATTTGGCTGTGTCCACGTTGCGCTTTGGGGCATTTCCTGTCGCGGGCGCTAGGCCTACCCACACAAGTGAGGTATCATTTTTATCGGGAGACGTGGGGGAACGCTGGGTGGAAGGAAATTTGTGGCTCCTCTCAGATTCCAGAACTTTCTGCCACAGAAATGTGAGGAACATGTGTTTTTTTAGCCAAATTTTGAGGTTTGCAAAGGGTTCTGGGTAACAGAACCTGGTCCGAGCCACACAAGTCACCCCATCTTGGATTCCCCTAGGTCTCTCGTTTTTAGAACTGCACAGGTTTGGTAGGTTTCCCTAGGTGGCGGCTGAGCTACAAGCCAACATCTACAGGTAGGCACTTTGCAAAAAACACCTCTGTTTTCCTTAAAAAATTTGGATATGTCCACGTTGCGCTTTGGGGCGTTTCCTGTCGCGGGCGCTAGGCCTACCCACACAAGTGAGGTATCATTTTTATCGGGAGACGTGGGGGAACACTGGGTGGAAGGAAATTTGTGGCTCCTCTCAGAATCCAGAACTTTCTGCCACAGAAATGTGAGGAACATGTGTTTTTTTAGCCAAATTTTGAGGTTTGCAAAGGATTCTGGGTAACAGAACCTGGTCCGAGCCACACAAGTCACCCCATCTTGGATTCCCCTAGGTCTCTAGTTTTCAGAAATGCACAGGTTTGGTAGGTTTCCCTAGGTGGCGGCTGAGCTACAAGCCAAAATCTACAGGTAGGCACTTTGCAAAAAACACCTCTGTTTTCCTTCACAAATTTGGATGTGTCCACGTTGCGCTTTGGGGCGATTCCTGTCGCGGGCGCTAGGCCTACCCACACAAGTGAGGTCTCAGTTTTATCGGGAGATGTGGGGGAACGCTGGGTGGAAGGAAATTTGTGGCTCCTCTCAGATTCCAGAACTTTCTGCCACAGAAATGTGAGGAACAAGTGTTTTTTTAGCCAAATTTTGAGGTTTGCAAAGGATTCTGGGTAACAGAACCTGGTCCGAGCCACACAAGTCACCTCATCTTGGATTCCCCTAGGTCTCTAGTTTTTAGAAATGCACAGGTTTGGTAGGTTTCCCTAGGTGGCAGCTGAGCTACAAGCCAAAATCTACAGTTAGGCACTTTGCAAAAAAACACCTCTGTTTTCCTTCAAAAATTTGGATATGTCCACGTTGCGCTTTGGGGCGTTTCCTGTCGCGGGCGCTAGGCCTACCCACACAAGTGAGGTATCATTTTTATCGGGAGACGTGGGGGAACGCTGGGTGGAAGGAAATTTGTGGCTCCTCTCAGATTCCAGAACTTTCTGCCACAGAAATGTGAGGAACAAGTGTTTTTTTAGCCAAATTTTGAGGTTTGCAAAGGATTCTGGGTAACAGAACCTGGTCCGAGCCACACAAGTCACCCCATCTTGGATTCCCCTAGGTCTCTAGTTTTCAGAAATGCACAGGTTTGGTAGGTTTCCCTAGGTGGCGGCTGAGCTACAAGCCAAAATCTACAGGTAGGCACTTTGCAAAAAACACCTCTGTTTTCCTTCAAAAATTTGGATGTGTCCACGTTGCGCTTTGGGGCGTTTCTTGTCGCGGGCGCTAGGCCTACCCACACAAGTGAGGTATCAGTTTTATCGGGAGATGTGGGGGAACGCTGGGTGGAAGCAAATTTGTGGCTCCTCTCAGAATCCAGAACTTTCTGCCACAGAAATGTGAGGAACATGTGTTTTTTTAGCCAAATTTTGAGGTTTGCAAAGGATTCTGGGTAACAGAACCTGGTCCGAGCCACACAAGTCACCCCATCTTGGATTCCCCTAGGTCTCTAGTTTTCAGAAATGCACAGGTTTGGTAGGTTTCCCTAGGTGGCGGCTGAGCTACAGTCCAAAATCTACAGGTAGGCACTTTGCAAAAAACACCTCTGTTTTCATTAAACAATTTGGCTGTGTCCACGTTGCGCTTTGGGGCATTTCCTGTTGCGGGCGCTAGGCCAACCCACACAAGTGAGGTATCATTTTTATAGGGAGACGTGAGGGAACGCTGGGTGGAAGGAAATTTGTGGCTCCTCTCAGATTCCAGAACTTTCTGCCACAGAAATGTGAGGAACATGTGTTTTTTTAGCCAAATTTTGAGGTTTGCAAAGGATTCTGGGTAACAGAACCTGGTCCGAGCCACACAAGTCACCCCATCTTGGATTCCCCTAGGTCTCTAGTTTTCAGAAATGCACAGGTTTGGTAGGTTTCCCTAGGTGGCGGCTGAGCTACAAGCCAAAATCTACAGTTAGGCACTTTGCAAAAAAACACCTCTGTTTTCCTTCAAAAATTTGGATATGTCCACGTTGCGCTTTGGGGCGTTTCCTGTCGCGGGCGCTAGGCCTACCCACACAAGTGAGGTATCATTTTTATCGGGAGACGTGGGGGAACGCTGGGTGGAAGGAAATTTGTGGCTCCTCTCAGATTCCAGAACTTTCTGCCACAGAAATGTGAGGAACAAGTGTTTTTTTAGCCAAATTTTGAGGTTTGCAAAGGATTCTGGGTAACAGAACCTGGTCCGAGCCACACAAGTCACCCCATCTTGGATTCCCCTAGGTCTCTAGTTTTCAGAAATGCACAGGTTTGGTAGGTTTCCCTAGGTGGCGGCTGAGCTACAAGCCAAAATCTACAGGTAGGCACTTTGCAAAAAACACCTCTGTTTTCCTTCAAAAATTTGGATGTGTCCACGTTGCGCTTTGGGGCGTTTCCTGTCGCGGGCGCTAGGCCTACCCACACAAGTGAGGTATCATTTTTATCGGGAGACGTGGGGGACCGCTGGGTGGAAGGAAATTTGTGGCTCCTCTCAGATTCCAGAACTTTCTGCCACAGAAATGTGAGGAACATGTGTTTTTTTAGCCAAATTTTGAGGTTTGCAAAGGATTCTGGGTAACAGAACCTGGTCCGAGCCACACAAGTCACCCCATCTTGGATTCCCCTAGGTCTCTAGTTTTCAGAATTGCACAGGTTTGGTAGGTTTCCCTAGGTGGCGGCTGAGCTACAAGCCAAAATCTACAGGTAGGCACTTTGCAAAAAACACCTCTGTTTTCCTTCAAAAATTTGGATGTGTCCACGTTGCGCTTTGGGGCGTTTCCTGTCGCGGGCGCTAGGCCTACCCACAGAAGTGAGGTATCAGTTTTATCGGGAGACGTGGGGGAACGCTGGGTGGAAGGAAATTTGTGGGTCCTCTCAGATTCCAGAACGTTCTGCCACAGAAATGTGAGGAACATGTGTTTTGTTAGCCAAATTCTGAGGTTTGCAAAGGATTCTGGGTAACAGAACCTGGTCCGAGCCACACAAGTCACCCCATCTTGGATTCCCCTAGGTCTCTAGTTTTCAGAAATGCACAGGTTTGGTAGGTTTCCCTAGGTGGCGGCTGAGCTACAGGCCAAAATCTACAGGTAGGCACTTTGCAAAAAACACCTCTGTTTTCCTTCAAAAATTTGGCTGTGTCCACGTTGCGCTTTGGGGCATTTCCTGTCGCGGGCGCTAGGCCTACCCACACAAGTGAGGTATCATTTTTATCGGGAGACGTGGGGGAACGCTGGGTGGAAGCAAATTCGTGGCTCCTCTCAGATTCCAGAACTTTCTGCCACAGAAAAGTGAGGAACATGTGTTTTTTTAGCCAAATTTTGAGGTTTGCAATGGATTCTGGGTAACAGAACCTGGTCCGAGCCACACAAGTCACCCCATCTTGGATTCCCCTAGGTCTCTAGTTTTCAGAAATGCACAGGTTTGGTAGGTTTCCCTAGGTGGCGGCTGAGCTACAGGCCAAAATCTACAGGTAGGCACTTTGCAAAAAACACCTCTGTTTTCCTTCAAAAACTTGGCTGTGTCCACGTTGCGCTTTGCGGCATTTCCTGTCGCGGGCGCTAGGCCTACCCACACAAGTGAGGTATCATTTGTATCGGGAGACGTGGGGGAACGCTGGGTGGAAGGAAATTTGTGGCTCCTCTCAGATTCCAGAACTTTCTGCCACAGAAATGTGAGGAACATGTGTTTTTTTAGCCAAATTTTGAGGTTTGCAAAGGATTCTGGGTAACAGAACCTGGTCCGAGCCACACAAGTCACCCCACCTTGGAGTCCCCTAGGTCTCTAGTTTTCAGAAATGCACAGGTTTGGTAGGTTTCCCTAGGTGGCGGCTGAGCTACAAGCCAAAATCTACAGGTAGGCACTTTGCAAAAAACACCTCTGTTTTCCTTCAAAAATTTGGATGTGTCCACGTTGCGCTTTGGGGCGTTTCCTGTCGCGGGCGCTAGGCCTACCCACACAAGTGAGGTATCATTTTTATCGGGAGACGTGGGGGAACGCTGGGTGGAAGGAAATTTGTGGCTCCTCTCAGATTCCAGAACTTTCTGCCACAGAAATGTGAGGAACATGTGTTTTTTTAGCCAAATTTTGAGGTTTGCAAAGGATTCTGGGTAACAGAACCTGGTCCGAGCCACACAAGTCACCCCATCTTGGATTCCCCTAGGTCTCTAGTTTTCAGAAATGCACAGGTTTGGTAGGTTTCCCTAGGTGGCGGCTGAGCTACAAGCCAAAATCTACAGGTAGGCACTTTGCAAAAAACACCTCTGTTTTCCTTCAAAAATTTGGATGTGTCCACGTTGCGCTTTGGGGCGTTTCCTGTCGCGGGCGCTAGGCCTACCCACAGAAGTGAGGTATCAGTTTTATCGGGAGACGTGGGGGAACGCTGGGTGGAAGGAAATTTGTGGGTCCTCTCAGATTCCAGAACGTTCTGCCACAGAAATGTGAGGAACATGTGTTTTGTTAGCCAAATTCTGAGGTTTGCAAAGGATTCTGGGTAACAGAACCTGGTCCGAGAAACACAAGTCACCCCATCTTGGATTCCCCTAGGTCTCTAGTTTTCAGAAATGCACAGGTTTGGTAGGTTTCCCTAGGTGGCGGCTGAGCTACAGGCCAAAATCTACAGGTAGGCACTTTGCAAAAAACACCTCTGTTTTCCTTCAAAAATTTGGCTGTGTCCACGTTGGGCTTTGGGGCATTTCCTGTCGCGGGCGCTAGGCCTACCCACACAAGTGAGGTATCATTTTTATCGGGAGACGTGGGGGAACGCTGGGTGGAAGCAAATTCGTGGCTCCTCTCAGATTCCAGAACTTTCTGCCACATAAAAGTGAGGAACATGTGTTTTTTTAGCCAAATTTTGAGGTTTGCAATGGATTCTGGGTAACAGAACCTGGTCCGAGCCACATAAGTCACCCCATCTTGGATTCCCCTAGGTCTCTAGTTTTCAGAAATACACAGGTTTGGTAGGTTTCCCTAGGTGGCGGCTGAGCTACAAGCCAAAATCTACAGGTAGGCACTTTGCAAAAAACACCTCTGTTTTCCTTCAAAAATTTGGATGTGTCCACGTTGCGCTTTGGGGCGTTTCGTGTCGCGGGCGCTAGGCCTACCCACACAAGTGAGGTATCATTTTTATCGGGAGACGTGGGGGAACGCTGGGTGGAAGGAAATTTGTGGCTCCTCTCAGATTTCAGAACGTTCTGCCACAGAAATGTGAGGAACATGTGTTTTTTTAGCCAAATTCTGAGGTTTGCAAAGGATTCTGGGTAACAGAACCTGGTCCAAGCCACACAAGTCACCCCATCTTGGATTCCCCTAGGTCTCTAGTTTTCAGAAATGCACAGGTTTGGTAGGTTTCCCTAGGTGGCGGCTGAGCTACAGGCCAAAATCTACAGGTAGGCACTTTGCAAAAAACACCTCTGTTTTCCTTTAAAAACTTGGCTGTGTCCACGTTGCGCTTTGCGGCATTTCCTGTCGCGGGCGCTAGGCCTACCCACACAAGTGAGGTATCATTTGTATCGGGAGACGTGGGGGAATGCTGGGTGGAAGGAAATTTGTGGCTCCTCTCAGAATCCAGAACTTTCTGCCACAGAAATGTGAGGAACATGTGTTTTTTTAGCCAAATTCTGAGGTTTGCAAAGGATTCTGGGTAACAGAACCTGGTCCGAGCCACACAAGTCACCCCATCTTGGATTCCCCTAGGTCTCTAATTTTCAGAAATGCACAGGTTTGGTAGGTTTCCCTAGGTGGCGGCTGAGCTACAAGCCAAAATCTACAGGTAGGCACTTTGCAAAAAACACCTCTGTTTTCCTTCAAAAATTTGGATGTGTCCACGTTGCGCTTTGGGGCGTTTCGTGTCGCGGGCGCTAGGCCTACCCACACAAGTGAGGTATCATTTTTATCGGGAGACGTGGGGGAACGCTGGGTGGAAGGAAATTTGTGGCTCCTCTCAGATTCCAGAACTTTCTGCCACAGAAATGTGAGGAACATGTGTTTTTTTAGCCAAATTTTGAGGTTTGCAAAGGATTCTGGGTAACAGAACCTGGTCCGAGCCACACAAGTCACCCCATCTTGGATTCCCCTAGGTCTCTAGTTTGCAGAAATGCACAGGTTTGGTAGGTTTCCCTAGGTGGCGGCTGAGCTACAAGCCAAAATCTACAGGTAGGCACTTTGCAAAAAACACCTCTGTTTTCCTTCAAAAATTTGGATGTGTCCACGTTGCGCTTTGGGGCGTTTCCTGTCACGGGCGCTAGGCCTACCCACACAAGTGAGGTATCATTTTTATCGGGAGACGTGGGGGAACGCTGGGTGGAAGGAAATTTGTGGGTCCTCTCAGATTCCAGAACGTTCTGCCACAGAAATGTGAGGAACATATGTTTTTTTAGCCAAATTTTGAGGTTTGCAAAGGATTCTGGGTAACAGAACCTGGTCCGAGCCACACAAGTCACCCCATCTTGGATTCCCCTAGGTCTCTAGTTTTCAGAAATGCACAGGTTTGGTAGGTTTCCCTAGGTGGCAGCTGAGCTACAAGCCAAAATCTACAGGTAGGCACTTTGCAAAAAACACCTCTGTTTTCCTTAAAAAATTTGGATATGTCCACGTTGCGCTTTGGGGCGTTTCCTGTCGCGGGCGCTAGGCCTACCCACACAAGTGAGGTATCATTTTTATCGGGAGACGTGGGGGAACGCTGGGTGGAAGGAAATTTGTGGCTCCTCTCAGATTCCAGAACTTTCTGCCACAGAAATGTGAGGAACATGTGTTGTTTTAGCCAAATTTTGAGGTTTGCAAAGGGTTCTGGGTAACAGAACCTGGTCCGAGCCACACAAGTCACCCCATCTTGGATTCCCCTAGGTCTCTAGTTTTCAGAAATGCACAGGTTTGGTAGGTTTCCCTAGGTGGCGGCTGAGCTACAAGCCAAAATCTACAGGTAGGCACTTTGCAAAAAACACCTCTGTTTTCCTTCACAAATTTGGATGTGTCCACGTTGCGCTTTGGGGCGTTTCCTGTCGCGGGCGCTAAGCCTACCCACACAAGTGAGGTATCATTTTTATCGGGAGACGTGAAGGAACGCTGGGTGGAAGGAAATTTGTGGCTCCTCTCAGATTCCAGAACTTTCTGCCACAGAAATGTGAGGAACATGTGTTTTGTTAGCCAAATTCTGAGGTTTGCAAAGGATTCTGGGTAACAGAACCTGGTCCGAGCCACACAAGTTACCCCATCTTGGATTCCCCTAGGTCTCTAGTTTTCAGAAATGCACAGGTTTGGTAGGTTTCCCTAGGTGGCGGCTGAGCTACGGGCCAAAATCTACAGGTAGGCACTTTGCAAAAAACACCTCTGTTTTCCTTCAAAAATTTGGCTGTGTCCACGTTGCGCTTTGGGGCATTTCCTGTCGCGGGCGCTAGGCCTACCCACACAAGTGAGGTATCATTTTTATCGGGAGACGTGGGGGAACGCTGGGTGGAAGGAAATTTGTGGCTCCTCTCAGAATCCAGAACTTTCTGCCACAGAAATGTGAGGAGCATGTGTTTTTTTAGCCAAATTTTGAGGTTTGCAAAGGGTTCTGGGTAACAGAACCTGGTCCGAGCCACACAAGTCACCCCATCTTGGATTCCCCTAGGTCTCTAGTTTTCAGAAATGCACAGGTTTGGTAGGTTTCCCTGGGTGGCGGCTGAGCTACAAGCCAAAATCTACAGGTAGGCACTTTGCAAAAAACACCTCTGTTTTCCTTCAAAAATTTGGATGTGTCCACGTTGCGCTTTGGGGCATTTCCTGTCGTGGGCGCTAGACCTACCCACACAAGTGAGGTATCATTTTTATCGGGAGACGTGGGGGAACGCTGGGTGGAAGGAAATTTGTGGCTCCTCTCAGATTCCAGAACTTTCTGCCACAGAAATGTGAGGAACATGTGTTTTTTTAGCCAAATTTTGAGGTTTGCAAAGGGTTCTGGGTAACAGAACCTGGTCCGAGCCACACAAGTCACCCCATCTTGGATTCCCCTAGGACTCTAGTTTTCAGAAATGCACAGGTTTGGTAGGTTTCCCTAGGTGGCGGCTGAGCTACAAGCCAAAATCTACAGGTAGGCACTTTGCAAAAAACACCTCTGTTTTCCTTCAAAAATTTGGATGTGTCCACGTTGCGCTTTGGGGCGTTTCCTGTCGCGGGCGCTAGGCCTACCCACACAAGTGAGTTATCATTTTTATCGGGAGACGTGGGGGAACGCTGGGTGGAAGGAAATATGTGGCTCCTCTCAGATTCCAGAACGTTCTGCCACAGAAATGTGAGGAACATATGTTTTTTTAGCCAAATTCTGAGGTTTGCAAAGGATCCTGGGTAACAGAACCTGGTCCGAGCCACACAAGTCACCCCATCTTGGATTCCCCTAGGTCTCTAGTTTTCAGAAATGCACAGGTTTGGTATGTTTCCCTAGGTGGCGGCTGAGCTACAGGCCAAAATCTACAGGTAGGCACTTTGCAAAAAAGACCTCTGTTTTCCTTCAAAAATTTGGCTGTGTCCACGTTGCGCTTTGGGGTATTTCCTGTTGTGGGCGCTAGGCCTACCCACACAAGTGAGGTATCATTTTTATCAGGAGACGTGGGGGAACGCTGGGTGGAAGGAAATTTGTGGCTCCTCTCAGATTCCAGAACTTTCTGCCACAGAAATGTGAGGAACATGTGTTTTTTTAGCCAAATTTTGAGGTTTGCAAAGGGTTCTGGGTAACAGAACCTGGTCCGAGAAACACAAGTCACCCCATCTTGGATTACCCTAGGTCTCTAGTTTTCAGAAATGCACAGGTTTGGTAGGTTTCACTAGGTGGCGGCTGAGCTACAGGCCAAAATCTACAGGTAGGCACTTTGCAAAAAACACCTCTGTTTTCCTTCAAAAATTTGGCTGTGTCCACGTTGGGCTTTGGGGCATTTCCTGTCGCGGGCGCTAGGCCTACCCACACAAGTGAGGTATCATTTTTATCGGGAGACGTGGGGGAACGCTGGGTGGAAGCAAATTCGTGGCTCCTCTCAGATTCCAGAACTTTCTGCCACATAAAAGTGAGGAACATGTGTTTTTTTAGCCAAATTTTGAGGTTTGCAATGGATTCTGCGTAACAGAACCTGGTCCGAGCCACACAAGTCACCCCATCTTGGATTCCCCTAGGTCTCTAGTTTTCAGAAATACACAGGTTTGGTAGGTTTCCCTAGGTGGCGGCTGAGCTACAAGCCAAAATCTACAGGTAGGCACTTTGCAAAAAACACCTCTGTTTTCCTTCAAAAATTTGGATGTGTCCACGTTGCGCTTTGGGGCGTTTCGTGTCGCGGGCGCTAGGCCTACCCACACAAGTGAGGTATCATTTTTATCGGGAGACGTGGGGGAACGCTGGGTGGAAGGAAATTTGTGGCTCCTCTCAGATTTCAGAACGTTCTGCCACAGAAATGTGAGGAACATGTGTTTTTTTAGCCAAATTCTGAGGTTTGCAAAGGATTCTGGGTAACAGAACCTGGTCCAAGCCACACAAGTCACCCCATCTTGGATTCCCCTAGGTCTCTAGTTTTCAGAAATGCACAGGTTTGGTAGGTTTCCCTAGGTGGCGGCTGAGCTACAGGCCAAAATCTACAGGTAGGCACTTTGCAAAAAACACCTCTGTTTTCCTTCAAAAACTTGGCTGTGTCCACGTTGCGCTTTGCGGCATTTCCTGTCGCGGGCGCTAGGCCTACCCACACAAGTGAGGTATCATTTGTATCGGGAGACGTGGGGGAATGCTGGGTGGAAGGAAATTTGTGGCTCCTCTCAGAATCCAGAACTTTCTGCCACAGAAATGTGAGGAACATGTGTTTTTTTAGCCAAATTCTGAGGTTTGCAAAGGATTCTGGGTAACAGAACCTGGTCCGAGCCACACAAGTCACCCCATCTTGGATTCCCCTAGGTCTCTAATTTTCAAAAATGCACAGGTTTGGTAGGTTTCCCTAGGTGGCGGCTGAGCTACAAGCCAAAATCTACAGGTAGGCACTTTGCAAAAAACACCTCTGTTTTCCTTCAAAAATTTGGATGTGTCCACGTTGCGCTTTGGGGCGTTTCGTGTCGCGGGCGCTAGGCCTACCCACACAAGTGAGGTATCATTTTTATCGGGAGACGTGGGGGAACGCTGGGTGGAAGGAAATTTGTGGCTCCTCTCAGATTCCAGAACTTTCTGCCACAGAAATGTGAGGAACATGTGTTTTTTTAGCCAAATTTTGAGGTTTGCAAAGGATTCTGGGTAACAGAACCTGGTCCGAGCCACACAAGTCACCCCATCTTGGATTCCCCTAGGTCTCTAGTTTGCAGAAATGCACAGGTTTGGTAGGTTTCCCTAGGTGGCGGCTGAGCTACAAGCCAAAATCTACAGGTAGGCACTTTGCAAAAAACACCTCTGTTTTCCTTCAAAAATTTGGATGTGTCCACGTTGCGCTTTGGGGCGTTTCCTGTCACGGGCGCTAGGCCTACCCACACAAGTGAGGTATCATTTTTATCGGGAGACGTGGGGGAACGCTGGGTGGAAGGAAATTTGTGGGTCCTCTCAGATTCCAGAACGTTCTGCCACAGAAATGTGAGGAACATATGTTTTTTTAGCCAAATTTTGAGGTTTGCAAAGGATTCTGGGTAACAGAACCTGGTCCGAGCCACACAAGTCACCCCATCTTGGATTCCCCTAGGTCTCTAGTTTTCAGAAATGCACAGGTTTGGTAGGTTTCCCTAGGTGGCAGCTGAGCTACAAGCCAAAATCTACAGGTAGGCACTTTGCAAAAAACTCCTCTGTTTTCCTTCAAAAATTTGGATATGTCCACGTTGCGCTTTGGGGCGTTTCCTGTCGCGGGCGCTAGGCCTACCCACACAAGTGAGGTATCATTTTTATCGGGAGACGTGGGGGAACGCTGGGTGGAAGGAAATTTGTGGCTCCTCTCAGATTCCAGAACTTTCTGCCACAGAAATGTGAGGAACATGTGTTGTTTTAGCCAAATTTTGAGGTTTGCAAAGGGTTCTGGGTAACAGAACCTGGTCCGAGCCACACAAGTCACCCCATCTTGGATTCCCCTAGGTCTCTAGTTTTCAGAAATGCACAGGTTTGGTAGGTTTCCCTAGGTGGCGGCTGAGCTACAAGCCAAAATCTACAGGTAGGCACTTTGCAAAAAACACCTCTGTTTTCCTTCACAAATTTGGATGTGTCCACGTTGCGCTTTGGGGCGTTTCCTGTCGCGGGCGCTAAGCCTACCCACACAAGTGAGGTATCATTTTTATCGGGAGACGTGAGGGAACGCTGGGTGGAAGGAAATTTGTGGCTCCTCTCAGATTCCAGAACTTTCTGCCACAGAAATGTGAGGAACATGTGTTTTGTTAGCCAAATTCTGAGGTTTGCAAAGGATTCTGGGTAACAGAACCTGGTCCGAGCCACACAAGTCACCCCATCTTGGATTCCCCTAGGTCTCTAGTTTTCAGAAATGCACAGGTTTGGTAGGTTTCCCTAGGTGGCGGCTGAGCTACGGGCCAAAATCTACAGGTAGGCACTTTGCAAAAAACACCTCTGTTTTCCTTCAAAAATTTGGCTGTGTCCACGTTGCGCTTTGGGGCATTTCCTGTCGCGGGCGCTAGGCCTACCCACACAAGTGAGGTATCATTTTTATCGGGAGACGTGGGGGAACGCTGGGTGGAAGGAAATTTGTGGCTCCTCTCAGAATCCAGAACTTTCTGCCACAGAAATGTGAGGAGCATGTGTTTTTTTAGCCAAATTTTGAGGTTTGCAAAGGGTTCTGGGTAACAGAACCTGGTCCGAGCCACACAAGTCACCCCATCTTGGATTCCCCTAGGACTCTAGTTTTCAGAAATGCACAGGTTTGGTAGGTTTCCCTAGGTGGCGGCTGAGCTACAAGCCAAAATCTACAGGTAGGCACTTTGCAAAAAACACCTCTGTTTTCCTTCAAAAATTTGGATGTGTCCACGTTGCGCTTTGGGGCGTTTCCTGTCGCGGGCCCTAAGCCTACCCAAACAAGTGTGGTATCATTTTTATCGGGAGACGTGGGGGAACGCTGGGTGGAAGGAAATATGTGGCTCCTCTCAGATTCCAGAACGTTCTGCCACAGAAATGTGAGGAACATATGTTTTTTTAGCCAAATTCTGAGGTTTGCAAAGGATTCTGGGTAACAGAACCTGGTCCGAGCCACACAAGTCACCCCATCTTGGATTCCCCTAGGTCTCTAGTTTTCAGAAATGCACAGGTTTGGTATGTTTCCCTAGGTGGCGGCTGAGCTACAGGCCAAAATCTACAGGTAGGCACTTTGCAAAAAAGACCTCTGTTTTCCTTCAAAAATTTGGCTGTGTCCACGTTGCGCTTTGGGGTATTTCCTGTTGTGGGCGCTAGGCCTACCCACACAAGTGAGGTATCATTTTTATCGGGAGACGTGGGGGAACGCTGGGTGGAAGGAAATTTGTGGCTCCTCTCAGATTCCAGAACTTTCTGCCACAGAAATGTGAGGAACATGTGTTTTTTTAGCCAAATTTTGAGGTTTGCAAAGGGTTCTGGGTAACAGAACCTGGTCCGAGCCACACAAGTCACCCCATCTTGGATTCCCCTAGGACTCTAGTTTTTAGAAATGCACAGGTTTGGTAGGTTTCCCTAGGTGGCGGCTGAGCTACAAGCCAAAATCTACAGGTAGGCACTTTGCAAAAAACACCTCTGTTTTCCTTCAAAAATTTGGGATGTGTCCATGTTGCGCTTTGGGGCGTTTCCTGTCGCGGGCGCTAGGCCTACCCACACAAGTGAGGTATCAGTTTTATCGGGAGATGTGGGGGAACGCTGGGTGGAAGGAAATTTGTGGCTCCTCTCAGATTCCAGAACGTTCTGCCACAGAAATGTGAGGAACATATGTTTTTTTAGCCAAATTCTGAGGTTTGCAAAGGATTCTGGGTAACAGAACCTGGTCCGAGCCACACAAGTCACCCCATCTTGGATTCCCCTAGGACTCTAGTTTTTAGAAATGCACAGGTTTGGTAGGTTTCCCTAGGTGGCGGCTGAGCTACAAGCCAAAATCTACAGGTAGGCACTTTGCAAAAAACACCTCTGTTTTCCTTCAAAAATTTGGATGTGTCCACGTTGCGCTTTGGGGCGTTTCCTGTCGCGGGCGCTAGGCCTACCCACACAAGTGAGGTATCATTTTTATCGGGAGACGTGGGGGAACGCTGGGTGGAAGGAAATTTGTGGCTCCTCTCAGAATCCAGAACTTTCTGCCACAGAAATGTGAGGAACATATGTTTTTTTAGCCAAATTTTGAGGTTTGCAAAGGATTCTGGGTAACAGAACCTGGTCCGAGCCACACAAGTCACCCCATCTTGGATTCCCCTAGGTCTCTAGTTTTCAGAAATGCACAGGTTTGGTAGGTTTCCCTAGGTGGCGGCTGAGCTACAAGCCAAAATCTACAGGTAGGCACTTTGCAAAAAACACCTCTGTTTTCCTTCACAAATTTGGAAGTGTCCACGTTGCGCTTTGGGGCGTTTCCTGTCGCGGGCGCTAAGCCTATCCACACAAGTGAGGTATCATTTGTATCGGGAGACGTGGGGGAACGCTGGGTGGAAGAAAATTTGTGGCTCCTCTCAGAATCCAGAACTTTCTGCCACAGAAATGTGAGGAACATGTGTTTTTTTAGCCAAATTTTGAGGTTTGCAAAGGATTCTGGGTAACAGAACCTGGTCCGAGCCACACAAGTCACCCCATCTTGGATTCCCCTAGGTCTCTAGTTTTCAGAAATGCACAGGTTTGGTAGGTTTCCCTAGGTGGCGGCTGAGCTAAAAGCCAAAATCTACAGGTAGGCACTTTGCAAAAAACACCTCTGTTTTCCTTCAAAAATTTGGATGTGTCCACGTTGCGCTTTGGGGCGTTTCCTGTCGCGGGCGCTAGGCCTACCCACACAAGTGAGGTATCAGTTTTATCGGGAGATGTGGGGGAACGCTGGGTGGAAGGAAATTTGTGGCTCCTCTCAGATTCCAGAACTTTCTGCCACAGAAATGTGGGGAACAAGTGTTTTTTTAGCCAAATTTTGAGGTTTGCAAAGGATTCTGGGTAACAGAACCTGGTCCGAGCCACACAAGTCACCCCATCTTGGATTCCCCTAGGTCTCTAGTTTTCAGAAATGCACAGGTTTGGTAGGTTTCCCTAGGTGGCAGCTGAGCTACAAGCCAAAATCTACAGGTAGGCACTTTGCAAAAAACACCTCTGTTTTCCTTCAAAAATTTGGATATGTCCACGTTGCGCTTTGGGGCATTTCGTGTCGCGGGCGCTAGGCCTACCCACACAAGTGAGGTATAATTTTTATCGGGAGACGTGGGGGAACGCTGGGTGGAAGGAAATTTGTGGCTCCTCTCAGATTCCAGAACTTTCTGCCACAGAAATGTGAGGAGCATGTGTTTTTTTAGCCAAATTGTGAGGTTTGCAAAGGGTTCTGGGTAACAGAACCTGGTCCGAGCCACACAAGTCACCCCATCTTGGATTCCCCTAGGTCTCTAGTTTTCAGAAATGCACAGGTTTGGTAGGTTTCCCTAGGTGGCGGCTGAGCTACAAGCCAAAATCTACAGGTAGGCACTTTGCAAAAAACACCTCTGTTTTCCTTCAAAAATTTGGATGTGTCCACGTTGCGCTTTGGGGCGTTTCCTGTCGCGGGCGCTAGGCCTACCCACACAAGTGTGGTATCATTTTTATCGGGAGACGTGGGGGAACGCTGGGTGGAAGGAAATTTGTGGCTCCTCTCAGATTCCAGAACGTTCTGCCACAGAAATGAGAGGAACAGATGTTTTTTTAGCCAAATTCTGAGGTTTGCAAAGGATTCTGGGTAACAGAACCTGGTCCGAGCCACACAAGTCACCCCATCTTGGATTCCCCTAGGTCTCTAGTTTTCAGAAATGCACAGGTTTGGTAGGTTTCCCTAGGTGGCGGCTGAGCTACAGGCCAAAATCTACAGGTAGGCACTTTGCAAAAAACACCTCTTTTTTCCTTCAAAAATGTGGCTGTGTCCACGTTGCGCTTTGGGGCATTTCCTGTCGCGGGCGCTAGGCCTACCCACACAAGTGAGGTATCATTTGTATCGGGAGACGTGGGGGAACGCTGGGTGGAAGGAAATTTGTGGCTCCTCTCAGAATCCAGAACTTTCTGCCACAGAAATGTGAGGAACATGTGTTTTTTTAGCCAAATTCTGAGGTTTGCAAAAGATTCTGGGTAACAGAACCTGGTCCGAGCCACACAAGTCACCCCATCTAGGATTCCCCTAGGTCTCTAGTTTTCAGAAATGCACAGGTTTGGTAGGTTTCCCTAGGTGGCAGCTGAGCTACAAGCCAAAATCTGCAGGTAGGCACTTTGCAAAAAACACCTCTGTTTTCCTTCAAAAATTTGGATATGTCCACGTTGCGCTTTGGGGCGTTTCCTGTTGCGGGCGCTAGGCCTACCCACACAGTTGAGGTATCATTTTTATCGGGAGACGTGGGGGAACGCTGGGTGGAAGGAAATTTGTGGCTCCTCTCAGATTCCAGAACTTTCTGCCACAGAAATGTGAGGAACATGTGTTTTTTTAGCCAAATTTTGAGGTTTGCAAAGGGTTCTGGGTAACAGAACCTGGTCCGAGCCACACAAGTCACCCCATCTTGGATTCCCCTAGGTCTCTAGTTTTCAGAAATGCACAGGTTTGGTAGGTTTCCCTAGGTGGCGGCTGAGCTACAGGCCAAAATCTACAGGTAGGCACTTTGCAAAAAACACCTCTGTTTTCCTTTAAAAACTTGGCTGTGTCCACGTTGCGCTTTGGGGCGTTTCCTGTCGCGGGCGCTAGGCCTACCCACACAAGTGAGGTATCATTTGTATCGGGAGACGTGGGGGAATGCTGGGTGGAAGGAAATTTGTGGCTCCTCTCAGAATCCAGAACTTTCTGCCACAGAAATGTGAGGAACATGTGTTTTTTTAGCCAAATTCTGAGGTTTGCAAAGGATTCTGGGTAACAGAACCTGGTCCGAGCCACACAAGTCACCCCATCTTGGATTCCCCAGGTCTCTAATTTTCAGAAATGGACAGGTTTGGTAGGTTTCCCTAGGTGGCGGCTGAGCTACAAGCCAAAATCTACAGGTAGGCACTTTGCAAAAAACACCTCTGTTTTCCTTCAAAAATTTGGATGTGTCCACGTTGCGCTTTGGTGCGTTTCGTGTCGCGGGCGCGAGGCCTACCCACACAAGTGAGGTATCATTTTTATCGGGAGACGTGGGGGAACGCTGGGTGGAAGGAAATTTGTGGCTCCTCTCAGATTCCAGAACTTTCTGCCACAGAAATGTGAGGAACATGTGTTTTTTTAGCCAAATTTTGAGGTTTGCAAAGGATTCTGGGTAACAGAACCTGGTCCGAGCCACACAAGTCACCCCATCTTGGATTCCCCTAGGTCTCTAGTTTGCAGAAATGCACAGGTTTGGTAGGTTTCCCTAGGTGGCGGCTGAGCTACAAGCCAAAATCTACAGGTAGGCACTTTGCAAAAAACACCTCTGTTTTCCTTCAAAAATTTGGATGTGTCCACGTTGCGCTTTGGGGCGTTTCCTGTCACGGGCGCTAGGCCTACCCACACAAGTGAGGTATCATTTTTATCGGGAGACGTGGGGGAACGCTGGGTGGAAGGAAATTTGTGGGTCCTCTCAGATTCCAGAACGTTCTGCCACAGAAATGTGAGGAACATATGTTTTTTTAGCCAAATTTTGAGGTTTGCAAAGGATTCTGGGTAACAGAACCTGGTCCGAGCCACACAAGTCACCCCATCTTGGATTCCCCTAGGTCTCTAGTTTTCAGAAATGCACAGGTTTGGTAGGTTTCCCTAGGTGGCGGCTGAGCTACGGGCCAAAATCTACAGGTAGGCACTTTGCAAAAAACACCTCTGTTTTCCTTCAAAAATTTGGCTGTGTCCACGTTGCGCTTTGGGGCATTTCCTGTCGCGGGCGCTAGGCCTACCCACACAAGTGAGGTATCATTTTTATCGGGAGACGTGGGGGAACGCTGGGTGGAAGGAAATTTGTGGCTCCTCTCAGAATCCAGAACTTTCTGCCACAGAAATGTGAGGAGCATGTGTTTTTTTAGCCAAATTTTGAGGTTTGCAAAGGGTTCTGGGTAACAGAACCTGGTCCGAGCCACACAAGTCACCCCATCTTGGATTCCCCTAGGTCTCTAGTTTTCAGAAATGCACAGGTTTGGTAGGTTTCCCTGGGTGGCGGCTGAGCTACAAGCCAAAATCTACAGGTAGGCACTTTGCAAAAAACACCTCTGTTTTCCTTCAAAAATTTGGATGTGTCCACGTTGCGCTTTGGGGCATTTCCTGTCGTGGGCGCTAGGCCTACCCACACAAGTGAGGTATCATTTTTATCGGGAGACGTGGGGGAACGCTGGGTGGAAGGAAATTTGTGGCTCCTCTCAGATTCCAGAACTTTCTGCCACAGAAATGTGAGGAACATGTGTTTTTTTAGCCAAATTTTGAGGTTTGCAAAGGGTTCTGGGTAACAGAACCTGGTCCGAGCCACACAAGTCACCCCATCTTGGATTCCCCTAGGACTCTAGTTTTCAGAAATGCACAGGTTTGGTAGGTTTCCCTAGGTGGCGGCTGAGCTACAAGCCAAAATCTACAGGTAGGCACTTTGCAAAAAACACCTCTGTTTTCCTTCAAAAATTTGGATGTGTCCACGTTGCGCTTTGGGGCGTTTCCTGTCGCGGGCGCTAAGCCTACCCAAACAAGTGTGGTATCATTTTTATCGGGAGACGTGGGGGAACGCTGGGTGGAAGGAAATATGTGGCTCCTCTCAGATTCCAGAACGTTCTGCCACAGAAATGTGAGTAACATATGTTTTTTTAGCCAAATTCTGAGGTTTGCAAAGGATTCTGGGTAACAGAACCTGGTCCGAGCCACACAAGTCACCCCATCTTGGATTCCCCTAGGTCTCTAGTTTTCAGAAATGCACAGGTTTGGTATGTTTCCCTAGGTGGCGGCTGAGCTACAAGCCAAAATCTACAGGTAGGCACTTTGCAAAAAACACCTGTTTTCCTTCAAAAATTTGGATATGTCCACGTTGCGCTTTGGGGCGTTTCCTGTCGCGGGCGCTAGGCCTACCCACACAAGTGAGGTATCATTTTTATCGGGAGACGTGGGGGAACGCTGGGTGGAAGGAAATTTGTGGCTCCTCTCAGATTCCAGAACTTTCTGCCACAGAAATGTGAGGAACATGTGTTGTTTTAGCCAAATTTTGAGGTTTGCAAAGGGTTCTGGGTAACAGAACCTGGTCCGAGCCACACAAGTCACCCCATCTTGGATTCCCCTAGGTCTCTAGTTTTCAGAAATGCACAGGTTTGGTAGGTTTCCCTAGGTGGCGGCTGAGCTACAAGCCAAAATCTACAGGTAGGCACTTTGCAAAAAACACCTCTGTTTTCCTTCACAAATTTGGATGTGTCCACGTTGCGCTTTGGGGCGTTTCCTGTCGCGGGCGCTAAGCCTACCCACACAAGTGAGGTATCATTTTTATCGGGAGACGTGAAGGAACGCTGGGTGGAAGGAAATTTGTGGCTCCTCTCAGATTCCAGAACTTTCTGCCACAGAAATGTGAGGAACATGTGTTTTGTTAGCCAAATTCTGAGGTTTGCAAAGGATTCTGGGTAACAGAACCTGGTCCGAGCCACACAAGTCACCCCATCTTGGATTCCCCTAGGTCTCTAGTTTTCAGAAATGCACAGGTTTGGTAGGTTTCCCTAGGTGGCGGCTGAGCTACGGGCCAAAATCTACAGGTAGGCACTTTGCAAAAAACACCTCTGTTTTCCTTCAAAAATTTGGCTGTGTCCACGTTGCGCTTTGGGGCATTTCCTGTCGCGGGCGCTAGGCCTACCCACACAAGTGAGGTATCATTTTTATCGGGAGACGTGGGGGAACGCTGGGTGGAAGGAAATTTGTGGCTCCTCTCAGAATCCAGAACTTTCTGCCACAGAAATGTGAGGAGCATGTGTTTTTTTAGCCAAATTTTGAGGTTTGCAAAGGGTTCTGGGTAACAGAACCTGGTCCGAGCCACACAAGTCACCCCATCTTGGATTCCCCTAGGTCTCTAGTTTTCAGAAATGCACAGGTTTGGTAGGTTTCCCTGGGTGGCGGCTGAGCTACAAGCCAAAATCTACAGGTAGGCACTTTGCAAAAAACACCTCTGTTTTCCTTCAAAAATTTGGATGTGTCCACGTTGCGCTTTGGGGCATTTCCTGTCGTGGGCGCTAGGCCTACCCACACAAGTGAGGTATCATTTTTATCGGGAGACGTGGGGGAACGCTGGGTGGAAGGAAATTTGTGGCTCCTCTCAGATTCCAGAACTTTCTGCCACAGAAATGTGAGGAACATGTGTTTTTTTAGCCAAATTTTGAGGTTTGCAAAGGGTTCTGGGTAACAGAACCTGGTCCGAGCCACACAAGTCACCCCATCTTGGATTCCCCTAGGACTCTAGTTTTCAGAAATGCACAGGTTTGGTAGGTTTCCCTAGGTGGCGGCTGAGCTACAAGCCAAAATCTACAGGTAGGCACTTTGCAAAAAACACCTCTGTTTTCCTTCAAAAATTTGGATGTGTCCACGTTGCGCTTTGGGGCGTTTCCTGTCGCGGGCGCTAAGCCTACCCAAACAAGTGTGGTATCATTTTTATCGGGAGACGTGGGGGAACACTGGGTGGAAGGAAATATGTGGCTCCTCTCAGATTCCAGAACGTTCTGCCACAGAAATGTGAGGAACATATGTTTTTTTAGCCAAATTCTGAGGTTTGCAAAGGATTCTGGGTAACAGAACCTGGTCCGAGCCACACAAGTCACCCCATCTTGGATTCCCCTAGGTCTCTAGTTTTCAGAAATGCACAGGTTTGGTATGTTTCCCTAGGTGGCGGCTGAGCTACAGGCCAAAATCTACAGGTAGGCACTTTGCAAAAAAGACCTCTGTTTTCCTTCAAAAATTTGGCTGTGTCCACGTTGCGCTTTGGGGTATTTCCTGTTGTGGGCGCTAGGCCTACCCACACAAGTGAGGTATCATTTTTATCGGGAGACGTGGGGGAACGCTGGGTGGAAGGAAATTTGTGGCTCCTCTCAGATTCCAGAACTTTCTGCCACAGAAATGTGAGGAACATGTGTTTTTTTAGCCAAATTTTGAGGTTTGCAAAGGGTTCTGGGTAACAGAACCTGGTCCGAGAAACACAAGTCACCCCATCTTGGATTCCCCTAGGTCTCTAGTTTTCAGAAATGCACAGGTTTGGTAGGTTTCCCTAGGTGGCGGCTGAGCTACAGGCCAAAATCTACAGGTAGGCACTTTGCAAAAAACACCTCTGTTTTCCTTCAAAAATTTGGCTGTGTCCACGTTGGGCTTTGGGGCATTTCCTGTCGCGGGCGCTAGGCCTACCCACACAAGTGAGGTATCATTTTTATCGGGAGACGTGGGGGAACGCTGGGTGGAAGCAAATTCGTGGCTCCTCTCAGATTCCAGAACTTTCTGCCACATAAAAGTGAGGAACATGTGTTTTTTTAGCCAAATTTTGAGGTTTGCAATGGATTCTGGGTAACAGAACCTGGTCCGAGCCACACAAGTCACCCCATCTTGGATTCCCCTAGGTCTCTAGTTTTCAGAAATACACAGGTTTGGTAGGTTTCCCTAGGTGGCGGCTGAGCTACAAGCCAAAATCTACAGGTAGGCACTTTGCAAAAAACACCTCTGTTTTCCTTCAAAAATTTGGATGTGTCCACGTTGCGCTTTGGGGCGTTTCGTGTCGCGGGCGCTAGGCCTACCCACACAAGTGAGGTATCATTTTTATCGGGAGACGTGGGGGAACGCTGGGTGGAAGGAAATTTGTGGCTCCTCTCAGATTTCAGAACGTTCTGCCACAGAAATGTGAGGAACATGTGTTTTTTTAGCCAAATTCTGAGGTTTGCAAAGGATTCTGGGTAACAGAACCTGGTCCAAGCCACACAAGTCACCCCATCTTGGATTCCCCTAGGTCTCTAGTTTTCAGAAATGCACAGGTTTGGTAGGTTTCCCTAGGTGGCGGCTGAGCTACAGGCCAAAATCTACAGGTAGGCACTTTGCAAAAAACACCTCTGTTTTCCTTCAAAAACTTGGCTGTGTCCACGTTGCGCTTTGCGGCATTTCCTGTCGCGGGCGCTAGGCCTACCCACACAAGTGAGGTATCATTTGTATCGGGAGACGTGGGGGAATGCTGGGTGGAAGGAAATTTGTGGCTCCTCTCAGAATCCAGAACTTTCTGCCACAGAAATGTGAGGAACATGTGTTTTTTTAGCCAAATTCTGAGGTTTGCAAAGGATTCTGGGTAACAGAACCTGGTGCGAGCCACACAAGTCACCCCATCTTGGATTCCCCTAGGTCTCTAATTTTCAGAAATGCACAGGTTTGGTAGGTTTCCCTAGGTGGCGGCTGAGCTACAAGCCAAAATCTACAGGTAGGCACTTTGCAAAAAACACCTCTGTTTTCCTTCAAAAATTTGGATGTGTCCACGTTGCGCTTTGGGGCGTTTCGTGTCGCGGGCGCTAGGCCTACCCACACAAGTGAGGTATCATTTTTATCGGGAGACGTGGGGGAACGCTGGGTGGAAGGAAATTTGTGGCTCCTCTCAGATTCCAGAACTTTCTGCCACAGAAATGTGAGGAACATGTGTTTTTTTAGCCAAATTTTGAGGTTTGCAAAGGATTCTGGGTAACAGAACCTGGTCCGAGCCACACAAGTCACCCCATCTTGGATTCCCCTAGGTCTCTAGTTTTCAGAAATGCACAGGTTTGGTAGGTTTCCCTAGGTGGCGGCTGAGCTACAAGCCAAAATCTACAGGTAGGCACTTTGCAAAAAACACCTCTGTTTTCCTTCAAAAATTTGGATGTGTCCACGTTGCGCTTTGGGGCGTTTCCTGTCACGGGCGCTAGGCCTACCCACACAAGTGAGGTATCATTTTTATCGGGAGACGTGGGGGAACGCTGGGTGGAAGGAAATTTGTGGGTCCTCTCAGATTCCAGAACGTTCTGCCACAGAAATGTGAGGAACATATGTTTTTTTAGCCAAATTTTGAGGTTTGCAAAGGATTCTGGGTAACAGAACCTGGTCCGAGCCACACAAGTCACCCCATCTTGGATTCCCCTAGGTCTCTAGTTTTCAGAAATGCACAGGTTTGGTAGGTTTCCCTAGGTGGCAGCTGAGCTACAAGCCAAAATCTACGGGTAGGCACTTTGCAAAAAACACCTCTGTTTTCCTTCAAAAATTTGGATGTGTCCACGTTGCGCTTTGGGGCGTTTCCTGTCGCGGGCGCTAGGCCTACCCACACAAGTGAGGTATCATTTTTATCGGGAGACGTGGGGGAACGCTGGGTGGAAGGAAATTTGTGGCTCCTCTCAGATTCCAGAACTTTCTGCCACAGAAATGTGAGGAACATGTGTTGTTTTAGCCAAATTTTGAGGTTTGCAAAGGGTTCTGGGTAACAGAACCTGGTCCGAGCCACACAAGTCACCCCATCTTGGATTCCCCTAGGTCTCTAGTTTTCAGAAATGCACAGGTTTGGTAGGTTTCCCTAGGTGGCGGCTGAGCTACAAGCCAAAATCTACAGGTAGGCACTTTGCAAAAAACACCTCTGTTTTCCTTCACAAATTTGGATGTGTCCACGTTGCGCTTTGGGGCGTTTCCTGTCGCGGGCGCTAAGCCTACCCACACAAGGGAGGTATCATTTTTATCGGGAGACGTGAGGGAACGCTGGGTGGAAGGAAATTTGTGGCTCCTCTCAGATTCCAGAACTTTCTGCCACAGAAATGTGAGGAACATGTGTTTTGTTAGCCAAATTCTGAGGTTTGCAAAGGATTCTGGGTAACAGAACCTGGTCCGAGCCACACAAGTCACCCCATCTTGGATTCCCCTAGGTCTCTAGTTTTCAGAAATGCACAGGTTTGGTAGGTTTCCCTAGGTGGCGGCTGAGCTACGGGCCAAAATCTACAGGTAGGCACTTTGCAAAAAACACCTCTGTTTTCCTTCAAAAATTTGGCTGTGTCCACGTTGCGCTTTGGGGCATTTCCTGTCGCGGGCGCTAGGCCTACCCACACAAGTGAGGTATCATTTTTATCGGGAGACGTGGGGGAACGCTGGGTGGAAGGAAATTTGTGGCTCCTCTCAGAATCCAGAACTTTCTGCCACAGAAATGTGAGGAACATGTGTTTTTTTAGCCAAATTTTGAGGTTTGCAAAGGGTTCTGGGTAACAGAACCTGGTCCGAGCCACACAAGTCACCCCATCTTGGATTCCCCTAGGACTCTAGTTTTCAGAAATGCACAGGTTTGGTAGGTTTCCCTAGGTGGCGGCTGAGCTACAAGCCAAAATCTACAGGTAGGCACTTTGCAAAAAACACCTGTTTTCCTTCAAAAATTTGGATGTGTCCACGTTGCGCTTTGGGGTGTTTCCTGTCGCGGGCGCTAAGCCTACCCAAACAAGTGTGGTATCATTTTTATCGGGAGACGTGGGGGAACGCTGGGTGGAAGGAAATATGTGGCTCCTCTCAGATTCCAGAACGTTCTGCCACAGAAATGTGAGGAACATATGTTTTTTTAGCCAAATTCTGAGGTTTGCAAAGGATTCTGGGTAACAGAACCTGGTCCGAGCCACACAAGTCACCCCATCTTGGATTCCCCTAGGTCTCTAGTTTTCAGAAATGCACAGGTTTGGTATGTTTCCCTAGGTGGCGGCTGAGCTACAGGCCAAAATCTACAGGTAGGCACTTTGCAAAAAAGACCTCTGTTTTCCTTCAAAAATTTGGCTGTGTCCACGTTGCGCTTTGGGGTATTTCCTGTTGTGGGCGCTAGGCCTACCCACACAAGTGAGGTATCATTTTTATCGGGAGACGTGGGGGAACGCTGGGTGGAAGGAAATTTGTGGCTCCTCTCAGATTCCAGAACTTTCTGCCACAGAAATGTGAGGAACATGTGTTTTTTTAGCCAAATTTTGAGGTTTGCAAAGGGTTCTGGGTAACAGAACCTGGTCCGAGCCACACAAGTCACCCCATCTTGGATTCCCCTAGGACTCTAGTTTTTAGAAATGCACAGGTTTGGTAGGTTTCCCTAGGTGGCGGCTGAGCTACAAGCCAAAATCTACAGGTAGGCACTTTGCAAAAAACACCTCTGTTTTCCTTCAAAAATTTGGGATGTGTCCATGTTGCGCTTTGGGGCGTTTCCTGTCGCGGGCGCTAGGCCTACCCACACAAGTGAGGTATCAGTTTTATCGGGAGATGTGGGGGAACGCTGGGTGGAAGGAAATTTGTGGCTCCTCTCAGATTCCAGAACGTTCTGCCACAGAAATGTGAGGAACATATGTTTTTTTAGCCAAATTCTGAGGTTTGCAAAGGATTCTGGGTAACAGAACCTGGTCCGAGCCACACAAGTCACCCCATCTTGGATTCCCCTAGGACTCTAGTTTTTAGAAATGCACAGGTTTGGTAGGTTTCCCTAGGTGGCGGCTGAGCTACAAGCCAAAATCTACAGGTAGGCACTTTGCAAAAAACACCTCTGTTTTCCTTCAAAAATTTGGATGTGTCCACGTTGCGCTTTGGGGCGTTTCCTGTCGCGGGCGCTAGGCCTACCCACACAAGTGAGGTATCATTTTTATCGGGAGACGTGGGGGAACGCTGGGTGGAAGCAAATTCGTGGCTCCTCTCAGATTCCAGAACTTTCTGCCACAGAAAAGTGAGGAACATGTGTTTTTTTAGCCAAATTTTGAGGTTTGCAATGGATTCTGGGTAACAGAACCTGGTCCGAGCCACACAAGTCACCCCATCTTGGATTCCCCTAGGTCTCTAGTTTTCAGAAATACACAGGTTTGGTAGGTTTCCCTAGGTGGCGGCTGAGCTACAAGCCAAAATCTACAGGTAGGCACTTTGAAAAAAACACCTCTGTTTTCCTTCAAAAATTTGGATGTGTCCACGTTGCGCTTTGGGGCGTTTCCTGTCGCGGGCGCTAAGCCTACCCACACAAGTGAGGTATCATTTTTATCGGGAGACATGGGGGAACGCTGGGTGGAAGGAAATTTGTGGCTCCTCTCAGATTCCAGAACGTTCTGCCACAGAAATGTGAGGAACACGTGTTTTTTTAGCCAAATTCTGAGGTTTGCAAAGGATTCTGGGTAACAGAACCTGGTCCGAGCCACACAAGTCACCCCATCTTGGATTCCCCTAGGTCTCTAGTTTTCAGAAATGCACAGGTTTGGTAGGTTTCCCTAGGTGGCGGCTGAGCTACAGGCCAAAATCTACAGGTAGGCACTTTGCAAAAAACACCTCTGTTTTCCTTCAAAAATTTGGCTGTGTCCACGTTGCGCTTTGGGGCGTTTCCTGTCGCGGGCGCTAGGCCTACCCACACAAGTGAGGTATCATTTTTATCGGGAGACGTGGGGGAACGCTGGGTGGAAGGAAATTTGTGGCTCCTCTCAGAATCCAGAACTTTCTGCCACAGAAATGTGAGGAACATATGTTTTTTTAGCCAAATTTTGAGGTTTGCAAAGGATTCTGGGTAACAGAACCTGGTCCGAGCCACACAAGTCACCCCATCTTGGATTCCCCTAGGTCTCTAGTTTTCAGAAATGCACAGGTTTGGTAGGTTTCCCTAGGTGGCGGCTGAGCTACAAGCCAAAATCTACAGGTAGGCACTTTGCAAAAAACACCTCTGTTTTCCTTCACAAATTTGGAAGTGTCCACGTTGCGCTTTGGGGCGTTTCCTGTCGCGGGCGCTAAGCCTATCCACACAAGTGAGGTATCATTTGTATCGGGAGACGTGGGGGAACGCTGGGTGGAAGAAAATTTGTGGCTCCTCTCAGATTCCAGAACTTTCTGCCACATAAAAGTGAGGAACATGTGTTTTTTTAGCCAAATTTTGAGGTTTGCAATGGATTCTGGGTAACAGAACCTGGTCCGAGCCACACAAGTCACCCCATCTTGGATTCCCCTAGGTCTCTAGTTTTCAGAAATACACAGGTTTGGTAGGTTTCCCTAGGTGGCGGCTGAGCTACAAGCCAAAATCTACAGGTAGGCACTTTGCAAAAAACACCTCTGTTTTCCTTCAAAAATTTGGATGTGTCCACGTTGCGCTTTGGGGCATTTCGTGTCGCGGGCGCTAGGCCTACCCACACAAGTGAGGTATCATTTTTATCGGGAGACGTGGGGGAACGCTGGGTGGAAGGAAATTTGTGGCTCCTCTCAGATTTCAGAACGTTCTGCCACAGAAATGTGAGGAACATGTGTTTTTTTAGCCAAATTCTGAGGTTTGCAAAGGATTCTGGGTAACAGAACCTGGTCCAAGCCACACAAGTCACCCCATCTTGGATTCCCCTAGGTCTCTAGTTTTCAGAAATGCACAGGTTTGGTAGGTTTCCCTAGGTGGCGGCTGAGCTACAGGCCAAAATCTACAGGTAGGCACTTTGCAAAAAACACCTCTGTTTTCCTTCAAAAACTTGGCTGTGTCCACGTTGCGCTTTGCGGCAATTCCTGTCGCGGGCGCTAGGCCTACCCACACAAGTGAGGTATCATTTGTATCGGGAGACGTGGGGGAATGCTGGGTGGAAGGAAATTTGTGGCTCCTCTCAGAATCCAGAACTTTCTGCCACAGAAATGTGAGGAACATGTGTTTTTTTAGCCAAATTCTGAGGTTTGCAAAGGATTCTGGGTAACAGAACCTGGTCCGAGCCACACAAGTCACCCCATCTTGGATTCCCCTAGGTCTCTAATTTTCAGAAATGCACAGGTTTGGTAGGTTTCCCTAGGTGGCGGCTGAGCTACAAGCCAAAATCTACAGGTAGGCACTTTGCAAAAAACACCTCTGTTTTCCTTCAAAAATTTGGATGTGTCCACGTTGCGCTTTGGGCGTTTCGTGTCGCGGGCGCTAGGCCTACCCACACAAGTGAGGTATCATTTTTATCGGGAGACGTGGGGGAACGCTGGGTGGAAGGAAATTTGTGGCTCCTCTCAGATTCCAGAACTTTCTGCCACAGAAATGTGAGGAACATGTGTTTTTTTAGCCAAATTTTGAGGTTTGCAAAGGATTCTGGGTAACAGAACCTGGTCCGAGCCACACAAGTCACCCCATCTTGGATTCCCCTAGGTCTCTAGTTTTCAGAAATGCACAGGTTTGGTAGGTTTCCCTAGGTGGCGGCTGAGCTACAAGCCAAAATCTACAGGTAGGCACTTTGCAAAAAACACCTCTGTTTTCCTTCAAAAATTTGGATGTGTCCACGTTGCGCTTTGGGGCGTTTCCTGTCACGGGCGCTAGGCCTACCCACACAAGTGAGGTATCATTTTTATCGGGAGACGTGGGGGAACGCTGGGTGGAAGGAAATTTGTGGGTCCTCTCAGATTCCAGAACGTTCTGCCACAGAAATGTGAGGAACATATGTTTTTTTAGCCAAATTTTGAGGTTTGCAAAGGATTCTGGGTAACAGAACCTGGTCCGAGCCACACAAGTCACCCCATCTTGGATTCCCCTAGGTCTCTAGTTTTCAGAAATGCACAGGTTTGGTAGGTTTCCCTAGGTGGCAGCTGAGCTACAAGCCAAAATCTACAGGTAGGCACTTTGCAAAAAACACCTCTGTTTTCCTTCAAAAATTTGGATATGTCCACGTTGCGCTTTGGGGCGTTTCCTGTCGCGGGCGCTAGGCCTACCCACACAAGTGAGGTATCATTTTTATCGGGAGACGTGGGGGAACGCTGGGTGGAAGGAAATTTGTGGCTCCTCTCAGATTCCAGAACTTTCTGCCACAGAAATGTGAGGAACATGTGTTGTTTTAGCCAAATTTTGAGGTTTGCAAAGGGTTCTGGGTAACAGAACCTGGTCCGAGCCACACAAGTCACCCCATCTTGGATTCCCCTAGGTCTCTAGTTTTCAGAAATGCACAGGTTTGGTAGGTTTCCCTAGGTGGCGGCTGAGCTACAAGCCAAAATCTACAGGTAGGCACTTTGCAAAAAACACCTCTGTTTTCCTTCAAAAATTTGGATGTGTCCACGTTGCGCTTTGGGGCGTTTCCTGTCACGGGCGCTAGGCCTACCCACACAAGTGAGGTATCATTTTTATCGGGAGACGTGGGGGAACGCTGGGTGGAAGGAAATTTGTGGGTCCTCACAGATTCCAGAACGTTCTGCCACAGAAATGTGAGGAACATATGTTTTTTTAGCCAAATTTTGAGGTTTGCAAAGGATTCTGGGTAACAGAACCTGGTCCGAGCCACACAAGTCACCCCATCTTGGATTCCCCTAGGTCTCTAGTTTTCAGAAATGCACAGGTTTGGTAGGTTTCCCTAGGTGGCAGCTGAGCTACAAGCCAAAATCTACAGGTAGGCACTTTGCAAAAAACACCTCTGTTTTCCTTCAAAAATTTGGATATGTCCACGTTGCGCTTTGGGGCGTTTCCTGTCGCGGGCGCTAGGCCTACCCACACAAGTGAGGTATCATTTTTATCGGGAGACGTGGGGGAACGCTGGGTGGAAGGAAATTTGTGGCTCCTCTCAGATTCCAGAACTTTCTGCCACAGAAATGTGAGGAACATGTGTTGTTTTAGCCAAATTTTGAGGTTTGCAAAGGGTTCTGGGTAACAGAACCTGGTCCGAGCCACACAAGTCACCCCATCTTGGATTCCCCTAGGTCTCTAGTTTTCAGAAATGCACAGGTTTGGTAGGTTTCCCTAGGTGGCGGCTGAGCTACAAGCCAAAATCTACAGGTAGGCACTTTGCAAAAAACACCTCTGTTTTCCTTCACAAATTTGGATGTGTCCACGTTGCGCTTTGGGGCGTTTCCTGTCGCGGGCGCTAAGCCTACCCACACAAGGGAGGTATCATTTTTATCGGGAGACGTGAGGGAACGCTGGGTGGAAGGAAATTTGTGGCTCCTCTCAGATTCCAGAACTTTCTGCCACAGAAATGTGAGGAACATGTGTTTTGTTAGCCAAATTCTGAGGTTTGCAAAGGATTCTGGGTAACAGAACCTGGTCCGAGCCACACAAGTCACCCCATCTTGGATTCCCCTAGGTCTCTAGTTTTCAGAAATGCACAGGTTTGGTAGGTTTCCCTAGGTGGCGGCTGAGCTACGGGCCAAAATCTACAGGTAGGCACTTTGCAAAAAACACCTCTGTTTTCCTTCAAAAATTTGGCTGTGTCCACGTTGCGCTTTGGGGCATTTCCTGTCGCGGGCGCTAGGCCTACCCACACAAGTGAGGTATCATTTTTATCGGGAGACGTGGGGGAACGCTGGGTGGAAGGAAATTTGTGGCTCCTCTCAGAATCCAGAACTTTCTGCCACAGAAATGTGAGGAACATGTGTTTTTTTAGCCAAATTTTGAGGTTTGCAAAGGGTTCTGGGTAACAGAACCTGGTCCGAGCCACACAAGTCACCCCATCTTGGATTCCCCTAGGACTCTAGTTTTCAGAAATGCACAGGTTTGGTAGGTTTCCCTAGGTGGCGGCTGAGCTACAAGCCAAAATCTACAGGTAGGCACTTTGCAAAAAACACCTGTTTTCCTTCAAAAATTTGGATGTGTCCACGTTGCGCTTTGGGGCGTCTCCTGTCGCGGGCGCTAAGCCTACCCAAACAAGTGTGGTATCATTTTTATCGGGAGACGTGGGGGAACGCTGGGTGGAAGGAAATATGTGGCTCCTCTCAGATTCCAGAACGTTCTGCCACAGAAATGTGAGGAACATATGTTTTTTTAGCCAAATTCTGAGGTTTGCAAAGGATTCTGGGTAACAGAACCTGGTCCGAGCCACACAAGTCACCCCATCTTGGATTCCCCTAGGTCTCTAGTTTTCAGAAATGCACAGGTTTGGTATGTTTCCCTAGGTGGCGGCTGAGCTACAGGCCAAAATCTACAGGTAGGCACTTTGCAAAAAACACCTCTGTTTTCCTTCAAAAATTTGGATGTGTCCACGTTGCGCTTTGGGGCGTTTCCTGTCGCGGGCGCTAGGCCTACCCACACAAGTGAGGTATCATTTTTATCGGGAGACGTGGGGGAACGCTGGGTGGAAGCAAATTCGTGGCTCCTCTCAGATTCCAGAACTTTCTGCCACAGAAAAGTGAGGAACATGTGTTTTTTTAGCCAAATTTTGAGGTTTGCAATGGATTCTGGGTAACAGAACCTGGTCCGAGCCACACAAGTCACCCCATCTTGGATTCCCCTAGGTCTCTAGTTTTCAGAAATACACAGGTTTGGTAGGTTTCCCTAGGTGGCGGCTGAGCTACAAGCCAAAATCTACAGGTAGGCACTTTGCAAAAAACACCTCTTTTTTCCTTCAAAAATTTGGATGTGTCCACGTTGCGCTTTGGGGCGTTTCCTGTCGCGGGCGCTAAGCCTACCCACACAAGTGAGGTATCATTTTTATCGGGAGACATGGGGGAACGCTGGGTGGAAGGAAATTTGTGGCTCCTCTCAGATTCCAGAACGTTCTGCCACAGAAATGTGAGGAACACGTGTTTTTTTAGCCAAATTCTGAGGTTTGCAAAGGATTCTGGGTAACAGAACCTGGTCCGAGCCACACAAGTCACCCCATCTTGGATTCCCCTAGGTCTCTAGTTTTCAGAAATGCACAGGTTTGGTAGGTTTCCCTAGGTGGCAGCTGAGCTACAAGCCAAAATCTACAGGTAGGCACTTTGCAAAAAACACCTCTGTTTTCCTTCAAAAATTTGGATATGTCCACGTTGCGCTTTGGGGCGTTTCCTGTCGCGGGCGCTAGGCCTACCCACACAAGTGAGGTATCATTTTTATCGGGAGACGTGGGGGAACGCTGGGTGGAAGGAAATTTGTGGCTCCTCTCAGATTCCAGAACTTTCTGCCACAGAAATGTGAGGAACATGTGTTTTGTTAGCCAAATTCTGAGGTTTGCAAAGGATTCTGGGTAACAGAACCTGGTCCGAGCCACACAAGTCACCCCATCTTGGATTCCCCTAGGTCTCTAGTTTTCAGAAATGCACAGGTTTGGTAGGTTTCCCTAGGTGGCAGCTGAGCTACAAGCCAAAATCTACAGGTAGGCACTTTGCAAAAAACACCTCTGTTTTCCTTCAAAAATTTGGATATGTCCACGTTGCGCTTTGGGGCGTTTCCTGTCGCGGGCGCTAGGCCTACCCACACAAGTGAGGTATCATTTTTATCGGGAGACGTGGGGGAACGCTGGGTGGAAGGAAATTTGTGGCTCCTCTCAGATTCCAGAACTTTCTGCCACAGAAATGTGAGGAACATGTGTTGTTTTAGCCAAATTTTGAGGTTTGCAAAGGGTTCTGGGTAACAGAACCTGGTCCGAGCCACACAAGTCACCCCATCTTGGATTCCCCTAGGTCTCTAGTTTTCAGAAATGCACAGGTTTGGTAGGTTTCCCTAGGTGGCGGCTGAGCTACAAGCCAAAATCTACAGGTAGGCACTTTGCAAAAAACACCTCTGTTTTCCTTCACAAATTTGGATGTGTCCACGTTGCGCTTTGGGGCGTTTCCTGTCGCGGGCGCTAAGCCTACCCACACAAGTGAGGTATCATTTTTATCGGGAGACGTGAAGGAACGCTGGGTGGAAGGAAATTTGTGGCTCCTCTCAGATTCCAGAACTTTCTGCCACAGAAATGTGAGGAACATGTGTTTTGTTAGCCAAATTCTGAGGTTTGCAAAGGATTCTGGGTAACAGAACCTGGTCCGAGCCACACAAGTCACCCCATCTTGGATTCCCCTAGGTCTCTAGTTTTCAGAAATGCACAGGTTTGGTAGGTTTCCCTAGGTGGCGGCTGAGCTACGGGCCAAAATCTACAGGTAGGCACTTTGCAAAAAACACCTCTGTTTTCCTTCAAAAATTTGGATGTGTCCACGTTGCGCTTTGGGGCGTTTCCTGTCGCGGGCGCTAGGCCTACCCACACAAGTGAGGTATCATTTTTATCGGGAGACGTGGGGGAACGCTGGGTGGAAGCAAATTCGTGGCTCCTCTCAGATTCCAGAACTTTCTGCCACAGAAAAGTGAGGAACATGTGTTTTTTTAGCCAAATTTTGAGGTTTGCAATGGATTCTGGGTAACAGAACCTGGTCCGAGCCACACAAGTCACCCCATCTTGGATTCCCCTAGGTCTCTAGTTTTCAGAAATACACAGGTTTGGTAGGTTTCCCTAGGTGGCGGCTGAGCTACAAGCCAAAATCTACAGGTAGGCACTTTGCAAAAAACACCTCTTTTTTCCTTCAAAAATTTGGATGTGTCCACGTTGCGCTTTGGGGCGTTTCCTGTCGCGGGCGCTAAGCCTACCCACACAAGTGAGGTATCATTTTTATCGGGAGACATGGGGGAACGCTGGGTGGAAGGAAATTTGTGGCTCCTCTCAGATTCCAGAACGTTCTGCCACAGAAATGTGAGGAACACGTGTTTTTTTAGCCAAATTCTGAGGTTTGCAAAGGATTCTGGGTAACAGAACCTGGTCCGAGCCACACAAGTCACCCCATCTTGGATTCCCCTAGGTCTCTAGTTTTCAGAAATGCACAGGTTTGGTAGGTTTCCCTAGGTGGCAGCTGAGCTACAAGCCAAAATCTACAGGTAGGCACTTTGCAAAAAACACCTCTGTTTTCCTTCAAAAATTTGGATATGTCCACGTTGCGCTTTGGGGCGTTTCCTGTCGCGGGCGCTAGGCCTACCCACACAAGTGAGGTATCATTTTTATCGGGAGACGTGGGGGAACGCTGGGTGGAAGGAAATTTGTGGCTCCTCTCAGATTCCAGAACTTTCTGCCACAGAAATGTGAGGAACATGTGTTGTTTTAGCCAAATTTTGAGGTTTGCAAAGGGTTCTGGGTAACAGAACCTGGTCCGAGCCACACAAGTCACCCCATCTTGGATTCCCCTAGGTCTCTAGTTTTCAGAAATGCACAGGTTTGGTAGGTTTCCCTAGGTGGCGGCTGAGCTACAAGCCAAAATCTACAGGTAGGCACTTTGCAAAAAACACCTCTGTTTTCCTTCACAAATTTGGATGTGTCCACGTTGCGCTTTGGGGCGTTTCCTGTCGCGGGCGCTAAGCCTACCCACACAAGTGAGGTATCATTTTTATCGGGAGACGTGAAGGAACGCTGGGTGGAAGGAAATTTGTGGCTCCTCTCAGATTCCAGAACTTTCTGCCACAGAAATGTGAGGAACATGTGTTTTGTTAGCCAAATTCTGAGGTTTGCAAAGGATTCTGGGTAACAGAACCTGGTCCGAGCCACACAAGTCACCCCATCTTGGATTCCCCTAGGTCTCTAGTTTTCAGAAATGCACAGGTTTGGTAGGTTTCCCTAGGTGGCGGCTGAGCTACGGGCCAAAATCTACAGGTAGGCACTTTGCAAAAAACACCTCTGTTTTCCTTCAAAAATTTGGCTGTGTCCACGTTGCGCTTTGGGGCATTTCCTGTCGCGGGCGCTAGGCCTACCCACACAAGTGAGGTATCATTTTTATCGGGAGACGTGGGGGAACGCTGGGTGGAAGGAAATTTGTGGCTCCTCTCAGAATCCAGAACTTTCTGCCACAGAAATGTGAGGAGCATGTGTTTTTTTAGCCAAATTTTGAGGTTTGCAAAGGATTCTGGGTAACAGAACCTGGTCCGAGCCACACAAGTCACCCCATCTTGGATTCCCCTAGGTCTCTAGTTTTCAGAAATGCACAGGTTTGGTAGGTTTCCCTGGGTGGCGGCTGAGCTACAAGCCAAAATCTACAGGTAGGCACTTTGCAAAAAACACCTCTGTTTTCCTTCAAAAATTTGGATGTGTCCACGTTGCGCTTTGGGGCATTTCCTGTCGTGGGCGCTAGGCCTACCCACACAAGTGAGGTATCATTTTTATCGGGAGACGTGGGGGAACGCTGGGTGGAAGGAAATTTGTGGCTCCTCTCAGATTCCAGAACTTTCTGCCACAGAAATGTGAGGAACATGTGTTTTTTTAGCCAAAGTTTGAGGTTTGCAAAGGGTTCTGGGTAACAGAACCTGGTCCGAGCCACACAAGTCACCCCATCTTGGATTCCCCTAGGACTCTAGTTTTCAGAACCGCACAGGTTTGGTAGGTTTCCCTAGGTGGCGGCTGAGCTACAAGCCAAAATCTACAGGTAGGCACTTTGCAAAAAACACCTCTGTTTTCCTTCAAAAATTTGGATGTGTCCACGTTGCGCTTTGGGGCGTTTCCTGTCGCGGGCGCTAAGCCTACCCAAACAAGTGTGGTATCATTTTTATCGGGAGACGTGGGGGAACGCTGGGTGGAAGGAAATATGTGGCTCCTCTCAGATTCCAGAACGTTCTGCCACAGAAATGTGAGGAACATATGTTTTTTTAGCCAAATTCTGAGGTTTGCAAAGGATTCTGGGTAACAGAACCTGGTCCGAGCCACACAAGTCACCCCATCTTGGATTCCCCTAGGTCTCTAGTTTTCAGAAATGCACAGGTTTGGTATGTTTCCCTAGGTGGCGGCTGAGCTACAGGCCAAAATCTACAGGTAGGCACTTTGCAAAAAAGACCTCTGTTTTCCTTCAAAAATTTGGCTGTGTCCACATTGCGCTTTGGGGTATTTCCTGTTGTGGGCGCTAGGCCTACCCACACAAGTGAGGTATCATTTTTATCGGGAGACGTGGGGGAACGCTGGGTGGAAGGAAATTTGTGGCTCCTCTCAGATTCCAGAACTTTCTGCCACAGAAATGTGAGGAACATGTGTTTTTTTAGCCAAATTTTGAGGTTTGCAAAGGGTTCTGGGTAACAGAACCTGGTCCGAGAAACACAAGTCACCCCATCTTGGATTCCCCTAGGTCTCTAGTTTTCAGAAATGCACAGGTTTGGTAGGTTTCCCTAGGTGGCGGCTGAGCTACACGCCAAAATCTACAGGTAGGCACTTTGCAAAAAACACCTCTGTTTTCCTTCAAAAATTTGGCTGTGTCCACGTTGGGCTTTGGGGCATTTCCTGTCGCGGGCGCTAGGCCTACCCACACAAGTGAGGTATCATTTTTATCGGGAGACGTGGGGGAACGCTGGGTGGAAGCAAATTCGTGGCTCCTCTCAGATTCCAGAACTTTCTGCCACATAAAAGTGAGGAACATGTGTTTTTTTAGCCAAATTTTGAGGTTTGCAATGGATTCTGGGTAACAGAACCTGGTCCGAGCCACACAAGTCACCCCATCTTGGATTCCCCTAGGTCTCTAGTTTTCAGAAATACACAGGTTTGGTAGGTTTCCCTAGGTGGCGGCTGAGCTACAAGCCAAAATCTACAGGTAGGCACTTTGCAAAAAACACCTCTGTTTTCCTTCAAAAATTTGGATGTGTCCACGTTGCGCTTTGGGGCGTTTCGTGTCGCGGGCGCTAGGCCTACCCACACAAGTGAGGTATCATTTTTATCGGGAGACGTGGGGGAACGCTGGGTGGAAGGAAATTTGTGGCTCCTCTCAGATTTCAGAACGTTCTGCCACAGAAATGTGAGGAACATGTGTTTTTTTAGCCAAATTCTGAGGTTTGCAAAGGATTCTGGGTAACAGAACCTGGTCCAAGCCACACAAGTCACCCCATCTTGGATTCCCCTAGGTCTCTAGTTTTCAGAAATGCACAGGTTTGGTAGGTTTCCCTAGGTGGCGGCTGAGCTACAGGCCAAAATCTACAGGTAGGCACTTTGCAAAAAACACCTCTGTTTTCCTTCAAAAACTTGGCTGTGTCCACGTTGCGCTTTGCGGCATTTCCTGTCGCGGGCGCTAGGCCTACCCACACAAGTGAGGTATCATTTGTATCGGGAGACGTGGGGGAATGCTGGGTGGAAGGAAATTTGTGGCTCCTCTCAGAATCCAGAACTTTCTGCCACAGAAATGTGAGGAACATGTGTTTTTTTAGCCAAATTCTGAGGTTTGCAAAGGATTCTGGGTAACAGAACCTGGTCCGAGCCACACAAGTCACCCCATCTTGGATTCCCCTAGGTCTCTAATTTTCAGAAATGCACAGGTTTGGTAGGTTTCCCTAGGTGGCGGCTGAGCTACAAGCCAAAATCTACAGGTAGGCACTTTGCAAAAAACACCTCTGTTTTCCTTCAAAAATTTGGATGTGTCCACGTTGCGCTTTGGGGCGTTTCGTGTCGCGGGCGCTAGGCCTACCCGCACAAGTGAGGTATCATTTTTATCGGGAGACATGGGGGAACGCTGGGTGGAAGGAAATTTGTGGCTCCTCTCAGATTCCAGAACTTTCTGCCACAGAAATGTGAGGAACATGTGTTTTTTTAGCCAAATTTTGAGGTTTGCAAAGGATTCTGGGTAACAGAACCTGGTCCGAGCCACACAAGTCACCCCATCTTGGATTCCCCTAGGTCTCTAGTTTTCAGAAATGCACAGGTTTGGTAGGTTTAACTAGGTGGCGGCTGAGCTACAAGCCAAAATCTACAGGTAGGCACTTTGCAAAAAACACCTCTGTTTTCCTTCAAAAATTTGGATGTGTCCACGTTGCGCTTTGGGGCGTTTCCTGTCACGGGCGCTAGGCCTACCCACACAAGTGAGGTATCATTTTTATCGGGAGACGTGGGGGAACGCTGGGTGGAAGGAAATTTGTGGGTCCTCTCAGATTCCAGAACGTTCTGCCACAGAAATGTGAGGAACATATGTTTTTTTAGCCAAATTTTGAGGTTTGCAAAGGATTCTGGGTAACAGAACCTGGTCCGAGCCACACAAGTCACCCCATCTTGGATTCCCCTAGGTCTCTAGTTTTCAGAAATGCACAGGTTTGGTAGGTTTCCCTAGGTGGCAGCTGAGCTACAAGCCAAAATCTACAGGTAGGCACTTTGCAAAAAACACCTCTGTTTTCCTTCAAAAATTTGGATATGTCCACGTTGCGCTTTGGGGCGTTTCCTGTCGCGGGCGCTAGGCCTACCCACACAAGTGAGGTATCATTTTTATCGGGAGACGTGGGGGAACGCTGGGTGGAAGGAAATTTGTGGCTCCTCTCAGATTCCAGAACTTTCTGCCACAGAAATGTGAGGAACATGTGTTGTTTTAGCCAAATTTTGAGGTTTGCAAAGGGTTCTGGGTAACAGAACCTGGTCCGAGCCACACAAGTCACCCCATCTTGGATTCCCCTAGGTCTCTAGTTTTCAGAAATGCACAGGTTTGGTAGGTTTCCCTAGGTGGCGGCTGAGCTACAAGCCAAAATCTACAGGTAGGCACTTTGCAAAAAACACCTCTGTTTTCCTTCACAAATTTGGATGTGTCCACGTTGCGCTTTGGGGCGTTTCCTGTCGCGGGCGCTAAGCCTACCCACACAAGGGAGGTATCATTTTTATCGGGAGACGTGAGGGAACGCTGGGTGGAAGGAAATTTGTGGCTCCTCTCAGATTCCAGAACTTTCTGCCACAGAAATGTGAGGAACATGTGTTTTGTTAGCCAAATTCTGAGGTTTGCAAAGGATTCTGGGTAACAGAACCTGGTCCGAGCCACACAAGTCACCCCATCTTGGATTCCCCTAGGTCTCTAGTTTTCAGAAATGCACAGGTTTGGTAGGTTTCCCTAGGTGGCGGCTGAGCTACGGGCCAAAATCTACAGGTAGGCACTTTGCAAAAAACACCTCTGTTTTCCTTCAAAAATTTGGCTGTGTCCACGTTGCGCTTTGGGGCATTTCCTGTCGCGGGCGCTAGGCCTACCCACACAAGTGAGGTATCATTTTTATCGGGAGACGTGGGGGAACGCTGGGTGGAAGGAAATTTGTGGCTCCTCTCAGAATCCAGAACTTTCTGCCACAGAAATGTGAGGAACATGTGTTTTTTTAGCCAAATTTTGAGGTTTGCAAAGGGTTCTGGGTAACAGAACCTGGTCCGAGCCACACAAGTCATCCCATCTTGGATTCCCCTAGGACTCTAGTTTTCAGAAATGCACAGGTTTGGTAGGTTTCCCTAGGTGGCGGCTGAGCTACAAGCCAAAATCTACAGGTAGGCACTTTGCAAAAAACACCTGTTTTCCTTCAAAAATTTGGATGTGTCCACGTTGCGCTTTGGGGCGTTTCCTGTCGCGGGCGCTAAGCCTACCCAAACAAGTGTGGTATCATTTTTATCGGGAGACGTGGGGGAACGCTGGGTGGAAGGAAATATGTGGCTCCTCTCAGATTCCAGAACGTTCTGCCACAGAAATGTGAGGAACATATGTTTTTTTAGCCAAATTCTGAGGTTTGCAAAGGATTCTGGGTAACAGAACCTGGTCCGAGCCACACAAGTCACCCCATCTTGGATTCCCCTAGGTCTCTAGTTTTCAGAAATGCACAGGTTTGGTATGTTTCCCTAGGTGGCGGCTGAGCTACAGGCCAAAATCTACAGGTAGGCACTTTGCAAAAAAGACCTCTGTTTTCCTTCAAACATTTGGCTGTGTCCACGTTGCGCTTTGGGGTATTTCCTGTTGTGGGCGCTAGGCCTACCCACACAAGTGAGGTATCATTTTTATCGGGAGACGTGGGGGAACGCTGGGTGGAAGGAAATTTGTGGCTCCTCTCAGATTCCAGAACTTTCTGCCACAGAAATGTGAGGAACATGTGTTTTTTTAGCCAAATTTTGAGGTTTGCAAAGGGTTCTGGGTAACAGAACCTGGTCCGAGCCACACAAGTCACCCCATCTTGGATTCCCCTAGGACTCTAGTTTTTAGAAATGCACAGGTTTGGTAGGTTTCCCTAGGTGGCGGCTGAGCTACAAGCCAAAATCTACAGGTAGGCACTTTGCAAAAAACACCTCTGTTTTCCTTCAAAAATTTGGGATGTGTCCATGTTGCGCTTTGGGGCGTTTCCTGTCGCGGGCGCTAGGCCTACCCACACAAGTGAGGTATCAGTTTTATCGGGAGATGTGGGGGAACGCTGGGTGGAAGGAAATTTGTGGCTCCTCTCAGATTCCAGAACGTTCTGCCACAGAAATGTGAGGAACATATGTTTTTTTAGCCAAATTCTGAGGTTTGCAAAGGATTCTGGGTAACAGAACCTGGTCCGAGCCACACAAGTCACCCCATCTTGGATTCCCCTAGGACTCTAGTTTTTAGAAATGCACAGGTTTGGTAGGTTTCCCTAGGTGGCGGCTGAGCTACAAGCCAAAATCTACAGGTAGGCACTTTGCAAAAAACACCTCTGTTTTCCTTCAAAAATTTGGATGTGTCCACGTTGCGCTTTGGGGCGTTTCCTGTCGCGGGCGCTAAGCCTATCCACACAAGTGAGGTATCATTTGTATCGGGAGACGTGGGGGAACGCTGGGTGGAAGAAAATTTGTGGCTCCTCTCAGATTCCAGAACTTTCTGCCACATAAAAGTGAGGAACATGTGTTTTTTTAGCCAAATTTTGAGGTTTGCAATGGATTCTGGGTAACAGAACCTGGTCCGAGCCACACAAGTCACCCCATCTTGGATTCCCCTAGGTCTCTAGTTTTCAGAAATACACAGGTTTGGTAGGTTTCCCTAGGTGGCGGCTGAGCTACAAGCCAAAATCTACAGGTAGGCACTTTGCAAAAAACACCTCTGTTTTCCTTCAAAAATTTGGATGTGTCCACGTTGCGCTTTGGGGCATTTCGTGTCGCGGGCGCTAGGCCTACCCACACAAGTGAGGTATCATTTTTATCGGGAGACGTGGGGGAACGCTGGGTGGAAGGAAATTTGTGGCTCCTCTCAGATTTCAGAACGTTCTGCCACAGAAATGTGAGGAACATGTGTTTTTTTAGCCAAATTCTGAGGTTTGCAAAGGATTCTGGGTAACAGAACCTGGTCCAAGCCACACAAGTCACCCCATCTTGGATTCCCCTAGGTCTCTAGTTTTCAGAAATGCACAGGTTTGGTAGGTTTCCCTAGGTGGCGGCTGAGCTACAGGCCAAAATCTACAGGTAGGCACTTTGCAAAAAACACCTCTGTTTTCCTTCAAAAACTTGGCTGTGTCCACGTTGCGCTTTGCGGCATTTCCTGTCGCGGGCGCTAGGCCTACCCACACAAGTGAGGTATCATTTGTATCGGGAGACGTGGGGGAATGCTGGGTGGAAGGAAATTTGTGGCTCCTCTCAGAATCCAGAACTTTCTGCCACAGAAATGTGAGGAACATGTGTTTTTTTAGCCAAATTCTGAGGTTTGCAAAGGATTCTGGGTAACAGAACCTGGTCCGAGCCACACAAGTCACCCCATCTTGGATTCCCCTAGGTCTCTAATTTTCAGAAATGCACAGGTTTGGTAGGTTTCCCTAGGTGGCGGCTGAGCTACAAGCCAAAATCTACAGGTAGGCACTTTGCAAAAAACACCTCTGTTTTCCTTCAAAAATTTGGATGTGTCCACGTTGCGCTTTGGGGCGTTTCGTGTCGCGGGCGCTAGGGCTACCCACACAAGTGAGGTATCATTTTTATCGGGAGACGTGGGGGAACGCTGGGTGGAAGGAAATTTGTGGCTCCTCTCAGATTCCAGAACTTTCTGCCACAGAAATGTGAGGAACATGTGTTTTTTTAGCCAAATTTTGAGGTTTGCAAAGGATTCTGGGTAACAGAACCTGGTCCGAGCCACACAAGTCACCCCATCTTGGATTCCCCTAGGTCTCTAGTTTTCAGAAATGCACAGGTTTGGTAGGTTTCCCTAGGTGGCGGCTGAGCTACAAGCCAAAATCTACAGGTAGGCACTTTGCAAAAAACACCTCTGTTTTCCTTCAAAAATTTGGATGTGTCCACGTTGCGCTTTGGGGCGTTTCCTGTCACGGGCGCTAGGCCTACCCACACAAGTGAGGTATCATTTTTATCGGGAGACGTGGGGGAACGCTGGGTGGAAGGAAATTTGTGGGTCCTCTCAGATTCCAGAACGTTCTGCCACAGAAATGTGAGGAACATATGTTTTTTTAGCCAAATTTTGAGGTTTGCAAAGGATTCTGGGTAACAGAACCTGGTCCGAGCCACACAAGTCACCCCATCTTGGATTCCCCTAGGTCTCTAGTTTTCAGAAATGCACAGGTTTGGTAGGTTTCCCTAGGTGGCAGCTGAGCTACAAGCCAAAATCTACAGGTAGGCACTTTGCAAAAAACACCTCTGTTTTCCTTCAAAAATTTGGATATGTCCACGTTGCGCTTTGGGGCGTTTCCTGTCGCGGGCGCTAAGCCTACCCACACAAGGGAGGTATCATTTTTATCGGGAGACGTGAGGGAACGCTGGGTGGAAGGAAATTTGTGGCTCCTCTCAGATTCCAGAACTTTCTGCCACAGAAATGTGAGGAACATGTGTTTTGTTAGCCAAATTCTGAGGTTTGCAAAGGATTCTGGGTAACAGAACCTGGTCCGAGCCACACAAGTCACCCCATCTTGGATTCCCCTAGGTCTCTAGTTTTCAGAAATGCACAGGTTTGGTAGGTTTCCCTAGGTGGCGGCTGAGCTACGGGCCAAAATCTACAGGTAGGCACTTTGCAAAAAACACCTCTGTTTTCCTTCAAAAATTTGGCTGTGTCCACGTTGCGCTTTGGGGCATTTCCTGTCGCGGGCGCTAGGCCTACCCACACAAGTGAGGTATCATTTTTATCGGGAGACGTGGGGGAACGCTGGGTGGAAGGAAATTTGTGGCTCCTCTCAGAATCCAGAACTTTCTGCCACAGAAATGTGAGGAACATGTGTTTTTTTAGCCAAATTTTGAGGTTTGCAAAGGGTTCTGGGTAACAGAACCTGGTCCGAGCCACACAAGTCACCCCATCTTGGATTCCCCTAGGACTCTAGTTTTCAGAAATGCACAGTTTTGGTAGGTTTCCCTAGGTGGCGGCTGAGCTACAAGCCAAAATCTACAGGTAGGCACTTTGCAAAAAACACCTGTTTTCCTTCAAAAATTTGGATGTGTCCACGTTGCGCTTTGGGGCGTTTCCTGTCGCGGGCGCTAAGCCTACCCAAACAAGTGTGGTATCATTTTTATCGGGAGACGTGGGGGAACGCTGGGTGGAAGGAAATATGTGGCTCCTCTCAGATTCCAGAACGTTCTGCCACAGAAATGTGAGGAACATATGTTTTTTTAGCCAAATTCTGAGGTTTGCAAAGGATTCTGGGTAACAGAACCTGGTCCGAGCCACACAAGTCACCCCATCTTGGATTCCCCTAGGTCTCTAGTTTTCAGAAATGCACAGGTTTGGTATGTTTCCCTAGGTGGCGGCTGAGCTACAGGCCAAAATCTACAGGTAGGCACTTTGCAAAAAAGACCTCTGTTTTCCTTCAAAAATTTGGCTGTGTCCACGTTGCGCTTTGGGGTATTTCCTGTTGTGGGCGCTAGGCCTACCCACACAAGTGAGGTATCATTTTTATCGGGAGACGTGGGGGAACGCTGGGTGGAAGGAAATTTGTGTCTCCTCTCAGATTCCAGAACTTTCTGCCACAGAAATGTGAGGAACATGTGTTTTTTTAGCCAAATTTTGAGGTTTGCAAAGGGTTCTGGGTAACAGAACCTGGTCCGAGCCACACAAGTCACCCCATCTTGGATTCCCCTAGGACTCTAGTTTTTAGAAATGCACAGGTTTGGTAGGTTTCCCTAGGTGGCGGCTGAGCTACAAGCCAAAATCTACAGGTAGGCACTTTGCAAAAAACACCTCTGTTTTCCTTCAAAAATTTGGGATGTGTCCATGTTGCGCTTTGGGGCGTTTCCTGTCGCGGGCGCTAGGCCTACCCACACAAGTGAGGTATCAGTTTTATCGGGAGATGTGGGGGAACGCTGGGTGGAAGGAAATTTGTGGCTCCTCTCAGATTCCAGAACGTTCTGCCACAGAAATGTGAGGAACATATGTTTTTTTAGCCAAATTCTGAGGTTTGCAAAGGATTCTGGGTAACAGAACCTGGTCCGAGCCACACAAGTCACCCCATCTTGGATTCCCCTAGGACTCTAGTTTTTAGAAATGCACAGGTTTGGTAGGTTTCCCTAGGTGGCGGCTGAGCTACAAGCCAAAATCTACAGGTAGGCACTTTGCAAAAAACACCTCTGTTTTCCTTCAAAAATTTGGATGTGTCCACGTTGCGCTTTGGGGCGTTTCCTGTCGCGGGCGCTAGGCCTACCCACACAAGTGAGGTATCATTTTTATCGGGAGACGTGGGGGAACGCTGGGTGGAAGCAAATTCGTGGCTCCTCTCAGATTCCAGAACTTTCTGCCACAGAAAAGTGAGGAACATGTGTTTTTTTAGCCAAATTTTGAGGTTTGCAATGGATTCTGGGTAACAGAACCTGGTCCGAGCCACACAAGTCACCCCATCTTGGATTCCCCTAGGTCTCTAGTTTTCAGAAATACACAGGTTTGGTAGGTTTCCCTAGGTGGCGGCTGAGCTACAAGCCAAAATCTACAGGTAGGCACTTTGCAAAAAACACCTCTGTTTTCCTTCAAAAATTTGGATGTGTCGACGTTGCGCTTTGGGGCGTTTCCTGTCGCGGGCGCTAAGCCTACCCACACAAGTGAGGTATCATTTTTATCGGGAGACATGGGGGAACGCTGGGTGGAAGGAAATTTGTGGCTCCTCTCAGATTCCAGAACGTTCTGCCACAGAAATGTGAGGAACACGTGTTTTTTTAGCCAAATTCTGAGGTTTGCAAAGGATTCTGGGTTACAGAACCTGGTCCGAGCCACACAAGTCACCCCATCTTGGATTCCCCTAGGTCTCTAGTTTTCAGAAATGCACAGGTTTGGTAGGTTTCCCTAGGTGGCGGCTGAGCTACAGGCCAAAATCTACAGGTAGGCACTTTGCAAAAAACACCTCTGTTTTCCTTCAAAAATTTGGCTGTGTCCACGTTGCGCTTTGGGGCGTTTCCTGTCGCGGGCGCTAGGCCTACCCACACAAGTGAGGTATCATTTTTATCGGGAGACGTGGGGGAACGCTGGGTGGAAGGAAATTTGTGGCTCCTCTCAGAATCCAGAACTTTCTGCCACAGAAATGTGAGGAACATATGTTTTTTTAGCCAAATTTTGAGGTTTGCAAAGGATTCTGGGTAACAGAACTTGGTCCGAGCCACACAAGTCACCCCATCTTGGATTCCCCTAGGTCTCTAGTTTTCAGAAATGCACAGGTTTGGTAGGTTTCCCTAGGTGGCGGCTGAGCTACAAGCCAAAATCTACAGGTAGGCACTTTGCAAAAAACACCTCTGTTTTCCTTCACAAATTTGGAAGTGTCCACGTTGCGCTTTGGGGCGTTTCCTGTCGCGGGCGCTAAGCCTATCCACACAAGTGAGGTATCATTTGTATCGGGAGACGTGGGGGAACGCTGGGTGGAAGAAAATTTGTGGCTCCTCTCAGAATCCAGAACTTTCTGCCACAGAAATGTGAGGAACATGTGTTTTTTTAGCCAAATTTTGAGGTTTGCAAAGGATTCTGGGTAACAGAACCTGGTCCGAGCCACACAAGTCACCCCATCTTGGATTCCCCTAGGTCTCTAGTTTTCAGAAATGCACAGGTTTGGTAGGTTTCCCTAGGTGGCGGCTGAGCTAAAAGCCAAAATCTACAGGTAGGCACTTTGCAAAAAACACCTCTGTTTTCCTTCAAAAATTTGGATGTGTCCACGTTGCGCTTTGGGGCGTTTCCTGTCGCGGGCGCTAGGCCTACCCACACAAGTGAGGTATCAGTTTTATCGGGAGATGTGGGGGAACGCTGGGTGGAAGGAAATTTGTGGCTCCTCTCAGATTCCAGAACTTTCTGCCACAGAAATGTGAGGAACAAGTGTTTTTTTAGCCAAATTTTGAGGTTTGCAAAGGATTCTGGGTAACAGAACCTGGTCCGAGCCACACAAGTCACCCCATCTTGGATTCCCCTAGGTCTCTAGTTTTCAGAAATGCACAGGTTTGGTAGGTTTCCCTAGGTGGCAGCTGAGCTACAAGCCAAAATCTACAGGTAGGCACTTTGCAAAAAACACCTCTGTTTTCCTTCAAAAATTTGGATATGTCCACGTTGCGCTTTGGGGCGTTTCCTGTCGCGGGCGCTAGGCCTACCCACACAAGTGAGGTATCATTTTTATCGGGAGACGTGGGGGAACGCTGGGTGGAAGGAAATTTGTGGCTCCTCTCAGATTCCAGAACTTTCTGCCACAGAAATGTGAGGAGCATGTGTTTTTTTAGCCAAATTGTGAGGTTTGCAAAGGGTTCTGGGTAACAGAACCTGGTCCGAGCCACACAAGTCACCCCATCTTGGATTCCCCTAGGTCTCTAGTTTTCAGAAATGCACAGGTTTGGTAGGTTTCCCTAGGTGGCGGCTGAGCTACAAGCCAAAATCTACAGGTAGGCACTTTGCAAAAAACACCTCTGTTTTCCTTCAAAAATTTGGATGTGTCCACGTTGCGCTTTGGGGCGTTTCCTGTCGCGGGCGCTAGGCCTACCCACACAAGTGTGGTATCATTTTTATCGGGAGACGTGGGGGAACGCTGGGTGGAAGGAAATTTGTGGCTCCTCTCAGATTCCAGAACGTTCTGCCACAGAAATGAGAGGAACAGATGTTTTTTTAGCCAAATTCTGAGGTTTGCAAAGGATTCTGGGTAACAGAACCTGGTCCGAGCCACACAAGTCACCCCATCTTGGATTCCCCTAGGTCTCTAGTTTTCAGAAATGCACAGGTTTGGTAGGTTTCCCTAGGTGGCGGCTGAGCTACAGGGCAAAATCTACAGGTAGGCACTTTGCAAAAAACACCTCTGTTTTCCTTCAAAAATGTGGCTGTGTCCACGTTGCGCTTTGGGGCATTTCCTGTCGCGGGCGCTAGGCCTACCCACACAAGTGAGGTATCATTTGTATCGGGAGACGTGGGGGAACGCTGGGTGGAAGGAAATTTGTGGCTCCTCTCAGAATCCAGAACTTTCTGCCACAGAAATGTGAGGAACATGTGTTTTTTTAGCCAAATTCTGAGGTTTGCAAAAGATTCTGGGTAACAGAACCTGGTCCGAGCCACACAAGTCACCCCATCTTGGATTCCCCTAGGTCTCTAGTTTTCAGAAATGCACAGGTTTGGTAGGTTTCCCTAGGTGGCAGCTGAGCTACAAGCCAAAATCTACAGGTAGGCACTTTGCAAAAAACACCTCTGTTTTCCTTCAAAAATTTGGATGTGTCCACGTTGCGCTTTGGGGCGTTTCGTGTCGCGGGCGCTAGGCCTACCCACACAAGTGAGGTATCAGTTTTATCGGGAGATATGGGGGAACGCTGGGTGGAAGGAAATTTGTGGCTCCTCTCAGATTCCAGAACTTTCTGCCACAGAAATGTGAGGAACAAGTGTTTTTTTAGCCAAATTTTGAGGTTTGCAAAGGATTCTGGGTAACAGAACCTGGTCCGAGCCACACAAGTCACCCCATCTAGGATTCCCCTAGGTCTCTAGTTTTCAGAAATGCACAGGTTTGGTAGGTTTCCCTAGGTGGCAGCTGAGCTACAAGCCAAAATCTACAGGTAGGCACTTTGCAAAAAACACCTCTGTTTTCCTTCAAAAATTTGGATATGTCCACGTTGCGCTTTGGGGCGTTTCCTGTTGCGGGCGCTAGGCCTACCCACACAGTTGAGGTATCATTTTTATCGGGAGACGTGGGGGAACGCTGGGTGGAAGGAAATTTGTGGCTCCTCTCAGATTCCAGAACTTTCTGCCACAGAAATGTGAGGAACATGTGTTTTTTTAGCCAAATTTTGAGGTTTGCAAAGGGTTCTGGGTAACAGAACCTGGTCCGAGCCACACAAGTCACCCCATCTTGGATTCCCCTAGGTCTCTAGTTTTCAGAAATGCACAGGTTTGGTAGGTTTCCCTAGGTGGCGGCTGAGCTACAAGCCAAAAACTACAGGTAGGCACTTTGCAAAAAACACCTCTGTTTTCCTTCAAAAATTTGGATGTGTCCACGTTGCGCTTTGGGGCGTTTCCTGTCGCGGGCGCTAGGCCTACCCACACAAGTGAGGTATCATTTTTATCGGGAGACGTGGGGGAACGCTGGGTGGAAGGAAATTTGTGGGTCCTCTCAGATTCCAGAACGTTCTGCCACAGAAATGTGAGGAACATATGTTTTTTTAGCCAAATTTTGAGGTTTGCAAAGGATTCTGGGTAACAGAACCTGGTCCGAGCCACACAAGTCACCCCATCTTGGATTCCCCTAGGTCTCTAGTTTTCAGAAATGCACAGGTTTGGTAGGTTTCCCTAGGTGGCAGCTGAGCTACAAGCCAAAATCTACAGGTAGGCACTTTGCAAAAAACACCTCTGTTTTCCTTCAAAAATTTGGATATGTCCACGTTGCGCTTTGGGGCGTTTCCTGTCGCGGGCGCTAGGCCTACCCACACAAGTGAGGTATCATTTTTATCGGGAGACGTGGGGGAACGCTGGGTGGAAGGAAATTTGTGGCTCCTCTCAGATTCCAGAACTTTCTGCCACAGAAATGTGAGGAACATGTGTTGTTTTAGCCAAATTTTGAGGTTTGCAAAGGGTTCTGGGTAACAGAACCTGGTCCGAGCCACACAAGTCACCCCATCTTGGATTCCCCTAGGTCTCTAGTTTTCAGAAATGCACAGGTTTGGTAGGTTTCCCTAGGTGGCGGCTGAGCTACAAGCCAAAATCTACAGGTAGGCACTTTGCAAAAAACACCTCTGTTTTCCTTCACAAATTTGGATGTGTCCACGTTGCGCTTTGGGGCGTTTCCTGTCGCGGGCGCTAAGCCTACCCACACAAGGGAGGTATCATTTTTATCGGGAGACGTGAGGGAACGCTGGGTGGAAGGAAATTTGTGGCTCCTCTCAGATTCCAGAACTTTCTGCCACAGAAATGTGAGGAACATGTGTTTTGTTAGCCAAATTCTGAGGTTTGCAAAGGATTCTGGGTAACAGAACCTGGTCCGAGCCACACAAGTCACCCCATCTTGGATTCCCCTAGGTCTCTAGTTTTCAGAAATGCACAGGTTTGGTAGGTTTCCCTAGGTGGCGGCTGAGCTACGGGCCAAAATCTACAGGTAGGCACTTTGCAAAAAACACCTCTGTTTTCCTTCAAAAATTTGGCTGTGTCCACGTTGCGCTTTGGGGCATTTCCTGTCGCGGGCGCTAGGCCTACCCACACAAGTGAGGTATCATTTTTATCGGGAGACGTGGGGGAACGCTGGGTGGAAGGAAATTTGTGGCTCCTCTCAGAATCCAGAACTTTCTGCCACAGAAATGTGAGGAACATGTGTTTTTTTAGCCAAATTTTGAGGTTTGCAAAGGGTTCTGGGTAACAGAACCTGGTCCGAGCCACACAAGTCATCCCATCTTGGATTCCCCTAGGACTCTAGTTTTCAGAAATGCACAGGTTTGGTAGGTTTCCCTAGGTGGCGGCTGAGCTACAAGCCAAAATCTACAGGTAGGCACTTTGCAAAAAACACCTGTTTTCCTTCAAAAATTTGGATGTGTCCACGTTGCGCTTTGGGGCGTTTCCTGTCGCGGGCGCTAAGCCTACCCAAACAAGTGTGGTATCATTTTTATCGGGAGACGTGGGGGAACGCTGGGTGGAAGGAAATATGTGGCTCCTCTCAGATTCCAGAACGTTCTGCCACAGAAATGTGAGGAACATATGTTTTTTTAGCCAAATTCTGAGGTTTGCAAAGGATTCTGGGTAACAGAACCTGGTCCGAGCCACACAAGTCACCCCATCTTGGATTCCCCTAGGTCTCTAGTTTTCAGAAATGCACAGGTTTGGTATGTTTCCCTAGGTGGCGGCTGAGCTACAGGCCAAAATCTACAGGTAGGCACTTTGCAAAAAAGACCTCTGTTTTCCTTCAAACATTTGGCTGTGTCCACGTTGCGCTTTGGGGTATTTCCTGTTGTGGGCGCTAGGCCTACCCACACAAGTGAGGTATCATTTTTATCGGGAGACGTGGGGGAACGCTGGGTGGAAGGAAATTTGTGGCTCCTCTCAGATTCCAGAACTTTCTGCCACAGAAATGTGAGGAACATGTGTTTTTTTAGCCAAATTTTGAGGTTTGCAAAGGGTTCTGGGTAACAGAACCTGGTCCGAGCCACACAAGTCACCCCATCTTGGATTCCCCTAGGACTCTAGTTTTTAGAAATGCACAGGTTTGGTAGGTTTCCCTAGGTGGCGGCTGAGCTACAAGCCAAAATCTACAGGTAGGCACTTTGCAAAAAACACCTCTGTTTTCCTTCAAAAATTTGGGATGTGTCCATGTTGCGCTTTGGGGCGTTTCCTGTCGCGGGCGCTAGGCCTACCCACACAAGTGAGGTATCAGTTTTATCGGGAGATGTGGGGGAACGCTGGGTGGAAGGAAATTTGTGGCTCCTCTCAGATTCCAGAACGTTCTGCCACAGAAATGTGAGGAACATATGTTTTTTTAGCCAAATTCTGAGGTTTGCAAAGGATTCTGGGTAACAGAACCTGGTCCGAGCCACACAAGTCACCCCATCTTGGATTCCCCTAGGACTCTAGTTTTTAGAAATGCACAGGTTTGGTAGGTTTCCCTAGGTGGCGGCTGAGCTACAAGCCAAAATCTACAGGTAGGCACTTTGCAAAAAACACCTCTGTTTTCCTTCAAAAATTTGGATGTGTCCACGTTGCGCTTTGGGGCGTTTCCTGTCGCGGGCGCTAAGCCTATCCACACAAGTGAGGTATCATTTGTATCGGGAGACGTGGGGGAACGCTGGGTGGAAGAAAATTTGTGGCTCCTCTCAGATTCCAGAACTTTCTGCCACATAAAAGTGAGGAACATGTGTTTTTTTAGCCAAATTTTGAGGTTTGCAATGGATTCTGGGTAACAGAACCTGGTCCGAGCCACACAAGTCACCCCATCTTGGATTCCCCTAGGTCTCTAGTTTTCAGAAATACACAGGTTTGGTAGGTTTCCCTAGGTGGCGGCTGAGCTACAAGCCAAAATCTACAGGTAGGCACTTTGCAAAAAACACCTCTGTTTTCCTTCAAAAATTTGGATGTGTCCACGTTGCGCTTTGGGGCATTTCGTGTCGCGGGCGCTAGGCCTACCCACACAAGTGAGGTATCATTTTTATCGGGAGACGTGGGGGAACGCTGGGTGGAAGGAAATTTGTGGCTCCTCTCAGATTTCAGAACGTTCTGCCACAGAAATGTGAGGAACATGTGTTTTTTTAGCCAAATTCTGAGGTTTGCAAAGGATTCTGGGTAACAGAACCTGGTCCAAGCCACACAAGTCACCCCATCTTGGATTCCCCTAGGTCTCTAGTTTTCAGAAATGCACAGGTTTGGTAGGTTTCCCTAGGTGGCGGCTGAGCTACAGGCCAAAATCTACAGGTAGGCACTTTGCAAAAAACACCTCTGTTTTCCTTCAAAAACTTGGCTGTGTCCACGTTGCGCTTTGCGGCATTTCCTGTCGCGGGCGCTAGGCCTACCCACACAAGTGAGGTATCATTTGTATCGGGAGACGTGGGGGAATGCTGGGTGGAAGGAAATTTGTGGCTCCTCTCAGAATCCAGAACTTTCTGCCACAGAAATGTGAGGAACATGTGTTTTTTTAGCCAAATTCTGAGGTTTGCAAAGGATTCTGGGTAACAGAACCTGGTCCGAGCCACACAAGTCACCCCATCTTGGATTCCCCTAGGTCTCTAATTTTCAGAAATGCACAGGTTTGGTAGGTTTCCCTAGGTGGCGGCTGAGCTACAAGCCAAAATCTACAGGTAGGCACTTTGCAAAAAACACCTCTGTTTTCCTTCAAAAATTTGGATGTGTCCACGTTGCGCTTTGGGGCGTTTCGTGTCGCGGGCGCTAGGGCTACCCACACAAGTGAGGTATCATTTTTATCGGGAGACGTGGGGGAACGCTGGGTGGAAGGAAATTTGTGGCTCCTCTCAGATTCCAGAACTTTCTGCCACAGAAATGTGAGGAACATGTGTTTTTTTAGCCAAATTTTGAGGTTTGCAAAGGATTCTGGGTAACAGAACCTGGTCCGAGCCACACAAGTCACCCCATCTTGGATTCCCCTAGGTCTCTAGTTTTCAGAAATGCACAGGTTTGGTAGGTTTCCCTAGGTGGCGGCTGAGCTACAAGCCAAAATCTACAGGTAGGCACTTTGCAAAAAACACCTCTGTTTTCCTTCAAAAATTTGGATGTGTCCACGTTGCGCTTTGGGGCGTTTCCTGTCACGGGCGCTAGGCCTACCCACACAAGTGAGGTATCATTTTTATCGGGAGACGTGGGGGAACGCTGGGTGGAAGGAAATTTGTGGGTCCTCTCAGATTCCAGAACGTTCTGCCACAGAAATGTGAGGAACATATGTTTTTTTAGCCAAATTTTGAGGTTTGCAAAGGATTCTGGGTAACAGAACCTGGTCCGAGCCACACAAGTCACCCCATCTTGGATTCCCCTAGGTCTCTAGTTTTCAGAAATGCACAGGTTTGGTAGGTTTCCCTAGGTGGCAGCTGAGCTACAAGCCAAAATCTACAGGTAGGCACTTTGCAAAAAACACCTCTGTTTTCCTTCAAAAATTTGGATATGTCCACGTTGCGCTTTGGGGCGTTTCCTGTCGCGGGCGCTAAGCCTACCCACACAAGGGAGGTATCATTTTTATCGGGAGACGTGAGGGAACGCTGGGTGGAAGGAAATTTGTGGCTCCTCTCAGATTCCAGAACTTTCTGCCACAGAAATGTGAGGAACATGTGTTTTGTTAGCCAAATTCTGAGGTTTGCAAAGGATTCTGGGTAACAGAACCTGGTCCGAGCCACACAAGTCACCCCATCTTGGATTCCCCTAGGTCTCTAGTTTTCAGAAATGCACAGGTTTGGTAGGTTTCCCTAGGTGGCGGCTGAGCTACGGGCCAAAATCTACAGGTAGGCACTTTGCAAAAAACACCTCTGTTTTCCTTCAAAAATTTGGCTGTGTCCACGTTGCGCTTTGGGGCATTTCCTGTCGCGGGCGCTAGGCCTACCCACACAAGTGAGGTATCATTTTTATCGGGAGACGTGGGGGAACGCTGGGTGGAAGGAAATTTGTGGCTCCTCTCAGAATCCAGAACTTTCTGCCACAGAAATGTGAGGAACATGTGTTTTTTTAGCCAAATTTTGAGGTTTGCAAAGGGTTCTGGGTAACAGAACCTGGTCCGAGCCACACAAGTCACCCCATCTTGGATTCCCCTAGGACTCTAGTTTTCAGAAATGCACAGTTTTGGTAGGTTTCCCTAGGTGGCGGCTGAGCTACAAGCCAAAATCTACAGGTAGGCACTTTGCAAAAAACACCTGTTTTCCTTCAAAAATTTGGATGTGTCCACGTTGCGCTTTGGGGCGTTTCCTGTCGCGGGCGCTAAGCCTACCCAAACAAGTGTGGTATCATTTTTATCGGGAGACGTGGGGGAACGCTGGGTGGAAGGAAATATGTGGCTCCTCTCAGATTCCAGAACGTTCTGCCACAGAAATGTGAGGAACATATGTTTTTTTAGCCAAATTCTGAGGTTTGCAAAGGATTCTGGGTAACAGAACCTGGTCCGAGCCACACAAGTCACCCCATCTTGGATTCCCCTAGGTCTCTAGTTTTCAGAAATGCACAGGTTTGGTATGTTTCCCTAGGTGGCGGCTGAGCTACAGGCCAAAATCTACAGGTAGGCACTTTGCAAAAAAGACCTCTGTTTTCCTTCAAAAATTTGGCTGTGTCCACGTTGCGCTTTGGGGTATTTCCTGTTGTGGGCGCTAGGCCTACCCACACAAGTGAGGTATCATTTTTATCGGGAGACGTGGGGGAACGCTGGGTGGAAGGAAATTTGTGTCTCCTCTCAGATTCCAGAACTTTCTGCCACAGAAATGTGAGGAACATGTGTTTTTTTAGCCAAATTTTGAGGTTTGCAAAGGGTTCTGGGTAACAGAACCTGGTCCGAGCCACACAAGTCACCCCATCTTGGATTCCCCTAGGACTCTAGTTTTTAGAAATGCACAGGTTTGGTAGGTTTCCCTAGGTGGCGGCTGAGCTACAAGCCAAAATCTACAGGTAGGCACTTTGCAAAAAACACCTCTGTTTTCCTTCAAAAATTTGGGATGTGTCCATGTTGCGCTTTGGGGCGTTTCCTGTCGCGGGCGCTAGGCCTACCCACACAAGTGAGGTATCAGTTTTATCGGGAGATGTGGGGGAACGCTGGGTGGAAGGAAATTTGTGGCTCCTCTCAGATTCCAGAACGTTCTGCCACAGAAATGTGAGGAACATATGTTTTTTTAGCCAAATTCTGAGGTTTGCAAAGGATTCTGGGTAACAGAACCTGGTCCGAGCCACACAAGTCACCCCATCTTGGATTCCCCTAGGACTCTAGTTTTTAGAAATGCACAGGTTTGGTAGGTTTCCCTAGGTGGCGGCTGAGCTACAAGCCAAAATCTACAGGTAGGCACTTTGCAAAAAACACCTCTGTTTTCCTTCAAAAATTTGGATGTGTCCACGTTGCGCTTTGGGGCGTTTCCTGTCGCGGGCGCTAGGCCTACCCACACAAGTGAGGTATCATTTTTATCGGGAGACGTGGGGGAACGCTGGGTGGAAGCAAATTCGTGGCTCCTCTCAGATTCCAGAACTTTCTGCCACAGAAAAGTGAGGAACATGTGTTTTTTTAGCCAAATTTTGAGGTTTGCAATGGATTCTGGGTAACAGAACCTGGTCCGAGCCACACAAGTCACCCCATCTTGGATTCCCCTAGGTCTCTAGTTTTCAGAAATACACAGGTTTGGTAGGTTTCCCTAGGTGGCGGCTGAGCTACAAGCCAAAATCTACAGGTAGGCACTTTGCAAAAAACACCTCTGTTTTCCTTCAAAAATTTGGATGTGTCGACGTTGCGCTTTGGGGCGTTTCCTGTCGCGGGCGCTAAGCCTACCCACACAAGTGAGGTATCATTTTTATCGGGAGACATGGGGGAACGCTGGGTGGAAGGAAATTTGTGGCTCCTCTCAGATTCCAGAACGTTCTGCCACAGAAATGTGAGGAACACGTGTTTTTTTAGCCAAATTCTGAGGTTTGCAAAGGATTCTGGGTTACAGAACCTGGTCCGAGCCACACAAGTCACCCCATCTTGGATTCCCCTAGGTCTCTAGTTTTCAGAAATGCACAGGTTTGGTAGGTTTCCCTAGGTGGCGGCTGAGCTACAGGCCAAAATCTACAGGTAGGCACTTTGCAAAAAACACCTCTGTTTTCCTTCAAAAATTTGGCTGTGTCCACGTTGCGCTTTGGGGCGTTTCCTGTCGCGGGCGCTAGGCCTACCCACACAAGTGAGGTATCATTTTTATCGGGAGACGTGGGGGAACGCTGGGTGGAAGGAAATTTGTGGCTCCTCTCAGAATCCAGAACTTTCTGCCACAGAAATGTGAGGAACATATGTTTTTTTAGCCAAATTTTGAGGTTTGCAAAGGATTCTGGGTAACAGAACTTGGTCCGAGCCACACAAGTCACCCCATCTTGGATTCCCCTAGGTCTCTAGTTTTCAGAAATGCACAGGTTTGGTAGGTTTCCCTAGGTGGCGGCTGAGCTACAAGCCAAAATCTACAGGTAGGCACTTTGCAAAAAACACCTCTGTTTTCCTTCACAAATTTGGAAGTGTCCACGTTGCGCTTTGGGGCGTTTCCTGTCGCGGGCGCTAAGCCTATCCACACAAGTGAGGTATCATTTGTATCGGGAGACGTGGGGGAACGCTGGGTGGAAGAAAATTTGTGGCTCCTCTCAGAATCCAGAACTTTCTGCCACAGAAATGTGAGGAACATGTGTTTTTTTAGCCAAATTTTGAGGTTTGCAAAGGATTCTGGGTAACAGAACCTGGTCCGAGCCACACAAGTCACCCCATCTTGGATTCCCCTAGGTCTCTAGTTTTCAGAAATGCACAGGTTTGGTAGGTTTCCCTAGGTGGCGGCTGAGCTAAAAGCCAAAATCTACAGGTAGGCACTTTGCAAAAAACACCTCTGTTTTCCTTCAAAAATTTGGATGTGTCCACGTTGCGCTTTGGGGCGTTTCCTGTCGCGGGCGCTAGGCCTACCCACACAAGTGAGGTATCAGTTTTATCGGGAGATGTGGGGGAACGCTGGGTGGAAGGAAATTTGTGGCTCCTCTCAGATTCCAGAACTTTCTGCCACAGAAATGTGAGGAACAAGTGTTTTTTTAGCCAAATTTTGAGGTTTGCAAAGGATTCTGGGTAACAGAACCTGGTCCGAGCCACACAAGTCACCCCATCTTGGATTCCCCTAGGTCTCTAGTTTTCAGAAATGCACAGGTTTGGTAGGTTTCCCTAGGTGGCAGCTGAGCTACAAGCCAAAATCTACAGGTAGGCACTTTGCAAAAAACACCTCTGTTTTCCTTCAAAAATTTGGATATGTCCACGTTGCGCTTTGGGGCGTTTCCTGTCGCGGGCGCTAGGCCTACCCACACAAGTGAGGTATCATTTTTATCGGGAGACGTGGGGGAACGCTGGGTGGAAGGAAATTTGTGGCTCCTCTCAGATTCCAGAACTTTCTGCCACAGAAATGTGAGGAGCATGTGTTTTTTTAGCCAAATTGTGAGGTTTGCAAAGGGTTCTGGGTAACAGAACCTGGTCCGAGCCACACAAGTCACCCCATCTTGGATTCCCCTAGGTCTCTAGTTTTCAGAAATGCACAGGTTTGGTAGGTTTCCCTAGGTGGCGGCTGAGCTACAAGCCAAAATCTACAGGTAGGCACTTTGCAAAAAACACCTCTGTTTTCCTTCAAAAATTTGGATGTGTCCACGTTGCGCTTTGGGGCGTTTCCTGTCGCGGGCGCTAGGCCTACCCACACAAGTGTGGTATCATTTTTATCGGGAGACGTGGGGGAACGCTGGGTGGAAGGAAATTTGTGGCTCCTCTCAGATTCCAGAACGTTCTGCCACAGAAATGAGAGGAACAGATGTTTTTTTAGCCAAATTCTGAGGTTTGCAAAGGATTCTGGGTAACAGAACCTGGTCCGAGCCACACAAGTCACCCCATCTTGGATTCCCCTAGGTCTCTAGTTTTCAGAAATGCACAGGTTTGGTAGGTTTCCCTAGGTGGCGGCTGAGCTACAGGCCAAAATCTACAGGTAGGCACTTTGCAAAAAACACCTCTGTTTTCCTTCAAAAATGTGGCTGTGTCCACGTTGCGCTTTGGGGCATTTCCTGTCGCGGGCGCTAGGCCTACCCACACAAGTGAGGTATCATTTGTATCGGGAGACGTGGGGGAACGCTGGGTGGAAGGAAATTTGTGGCTCCTCTCAGAATCCAGAACTTTCTGCCACAGAAATGTGAGGAACATGTGTTTTTTTAGCCAAATTCTGAGGTTTGCAAAAGATTCTGGGTAACAGAACCTGGTCCGAGCCACACAAGTCACCCCATCTTGGATTCCCCTAGGTCTCTAGTTTTCAGAAATGCACAGGTTTGGTAGGTTTCCCTAGGTGGCAGCTGAGCTACAAGCCAAAATCTACAGGTAGGCACTTTGCAAAAAACACCTCTGTTTTCCTTCAAAAATTTGGATGTGTCCACGTTGCGCTTTGGGGCGTTTCGTGTCGCGGGCGCTAGGCCTACCCACACAAGTGAGGTATCAGTTTTATCGGGAGATATGGGGGAACGCTGGGTGGAAGGAAATTTGTGGCTCCTCTCAGATTCCAGAACTTTCTGCCACAGAAATGTGAGGAACAAGTGTTTTTTTAGCCAAATTTTGAGGTTTGCAAAGGATTCTGGGTAACAGAACCTGGTCCGAGCCACACAAGTCACCCCATCTAGGATTCCCCTAGGTCTCTAGTTTTCAGAAATGCACAGGTTTGGTAGGTTTCCCTAGGTGGCAGCTGAGCTACAAGCCAAAATCTACAGGTAGGCACTTTGCAAAAAACACCTCTGTTTTCCTTCAAAAATTTGGATATGTCCACGTTGCGCTTTGGGGCGTTTCCTGTTGCGGGCGCTAGGCCTACCCACACAGTTGAGGTATCATTTTTATCGGGAGACGTGGGGGAACGCTGGGTGGAAGGAAATTTGTGGCTCCTCTCAGATTCCAGAACTTTCTGCCACAGAAATGTGAGGAACATGTGTTTTTTTAGCCAAATTTTGAGGTTTGCAAAGGGTTCTGGGTAACAGAACCTGGTCCGAGCCACACAAGTCACCCCATCTTGGATTCCCCTAGGTCTCTAGTTTTCAGAAATGCACAGGTTTGGTAGGTTTCCCTAGGTGGCGGCTGAGCTACAAGCCAAAAACTACAGGTAGGCACTTTGCAAAAAACACCTCTGTTTTCCTTCAAAAATTTGGATGTGTCCACGTTGCGCTTTGGGGCGTTTCCTGTCGCGGGCGCTAGGCCTACCCACACAAGTGTGGTATCAGTTTTATCGGGAGATATGGGGGAACGCTGGGTGGAAGGAAATTTGTGGCTCCTCTCAGATTCCAGAACTTTCTGCCACAGAAATGAGAGGAACATATGTTTTTTTAGCCAAATTTTGAGGTTTGCAAAGGATTCTGGGTAACAGAACCTGGTCCGAGCCACACAAGTCACCCCATCTAGGATTCCCCTAGGTCTCTAGTTTTCAGAAATGCACAGGTTTGGTAGGTTTCCCTAGGTGGCAGCTGAGCTACAAGCCAAAATCTACAGGTAGGCACTTTGCAAAAAACACCTCTGTTTTCCTTCAAAAATTTGGATATGTCCACGTTGCGCTTTGGGGCGTTTCCTGTCGCGGGCGCTAGGCCTACCCACACAAGTGAGGTATCATTTTTATCGGGAGACGTGGGGGAACGCTGGGTGGAAGGAAATTTGTGGCTCCTCTCAGATTCCAGAACTTTCTGCCACAGAAATGTGAGGAACATGTGTTTTTTTAGCCAAATTTTGAGGTTTGCAAAGGGTTCTGGGTAACAGAACCTGGTCCGAGCCACACAAGTCACCCCATCTTGGATTCCCCTAGGTCTCTAGTTTTCAGAAATGCACAGGTTTGGTAGGTTTCCCTAGGTGGCGGCTGAGCTACAAGCCAAAAACTACAGGTAGGCACTTTGCAAAAAACACCTCTGTTTTCCTTCAAAAATTTGGATGTGTCCACGTTGCGCTTTGGGGCGTTTCCTGTCGCGGGCGCTAGGCCTACCCACACAAGTGTGGTATCATTTTTATCGGGAGACGTGGGGGAACGCTGGGTGGAAGGAAATTTGTGGCTCCTCTCAGATTCCAGAACGTTCTGCCACAGAAATGAGAGGAACATATGTTTTTTTAGCCAAATTCTGAGGTTTGCAAAGGATTCTGGGTAACAGAACCTGGTCCGAACCACACAAGTCACCCCATCTTGGATTCCCCTAGGTCTCTAGTTTTCAGAAATGCACAGGTTTGGTAGGTTTCCCTAGGTGGCGGCTGAGCTACAGGCCAAAATCTACAGGTAGGCACTTTGCAAAAAACACCTCTGTTTTCCTTCAAAAATTTGGCTGTGTCCACGTTGCGCTTTGGGGCATTTCCTGTCGCGGGCGCTAGGCCTACCCACACAAGTGAGGTATCATTTTTATCGGGAGACATGGGGGAACGCTGGGTGGAAGGAAATTTGTGGCTCCTCTCAGAATCCAGAACTTTCTGCCACAGAAATGTGAGGAACATGTGTTTTTTTAGCCAAATTTTGAGGTTTGCAAAGGATTCTGGGTAACAGAACCTGGTCCGAGCCACACAAGTCACCCCATCTTGGATTCCCCTAGGTCTCTAGTTTTCAGAAATGCACAGGTTTGGTAGGTTTCCCTAGGTGGCGGCTGAGCTACAAGCCAAAATCTACAGGTAGGCACTTTGCAAAAAACACCTCTGTTTTCCTTCACAAATTTGGATGTGTCCACGTTGCGCTTTGGGGCGATTCCTGTCGCGGGCGCTAGGCCTACCCACACAAGTGAGGTCTCAGTTTTATCGGGAGATGTGGGGGAACGCTGGGTGGAAGGAAATTTGTGGCTCCTCTCAGATTCCAGAACTTTCTGCCACAGAAATGTGAGGAACAAGTGTTTTTTTAGCCACATTTTGAGGTTTGCAAAGGATTCTGGGTAACAGAACCTGGTCCGAGCCACACAAGTCACCTCATCTTGGATTCCCCTAGGTCTCTAGTTTTTAGAAATGCACAGGTTTGGTAGGTTTCCCTAGGTGGCAGCTGAGCTACAAGCCAAAATCTACAGGTAGGCACTTTGCAAAAAACACCTCTGTTTTCCTTCAAAAATTTGGATATGTCCACGTTGCGCTTTGGGGCGTTTCCTGTCGCGGGCGCTAGGCCTACCCACACAAGTGAGGTATCATTTTTATCGGGAGACGTGGGGGAACGCTGGGTGGAAGGAAATTTGTGGCTCCTCTCAGATTCCAGAACTTTCTGCCACAGAAATGTGAGGAACAAGTGTTTTTTTAGCCAAATTTTGAGGTTTGCAAAGGATTCTGGGTAACAGAACCTGGTCCGAGCCACACAAGTCACCCCATCTTGGATTCCCCTAGGTCTCTAGTTTTCAGAAATGCACAGGTTTGGTAGGTTTCCCTAGGTGGCGGCTGAGCTACAAGCCAAAATCTACAGGTAGGCACTTTGCAAAAAACACCTCTGTTTTCCTTCAAAAATTTGGATGTGTCCACGTTGCGCTTTGGGGCGTTTCTTGTCGCGGGCGCTAGGCCTACCCACACAAGTGAGGTATCAGTTTTATCGGGAGATGTGGGGGAACGCTGGGTGGAAGCAAATTTGTGGCTCCTCTCAGAATCCAGAACTTTCTGCCACAGAAATGTGAGGAACATGTGTTTTTTTAGCCAAATTTTGAGGTTTGCAAAGGATTCTGGGTAACAGAACCTGGTCCGAGCCACACAAGTCACCCCATCTTGGATTCCCCTAGGTCTCTAGTTTTCAGAAATGCACAGGTTTGGTAGGTTTCCCTAGGTGGCGGCTGAGCTACAGTCCAAAATCTACAGGTAGGCACTTTGCAAAAAACACCTCTGTTTTCATTAAACAATTTGGCTGTGTCCACGTTGCGCTTTGGGGCATTTCCTGTTGCGGGCGCTAGGCCAACCCACACAAGTGAGGTATCATTTTTATAGGGAGACGTGAGGGAACGCTGGGTGGAAGGAAATTTGTGGCTCCTCTCAGATTCCAGAACTTTCTGCCACAGAAATGTGAGGAACATGTGTTTTTTTAGCCAAATTTTGAGGTTTGCAAAGGATTCTGGGTAACAGAACCTGGTCCGAGCCACACAAGTCACCCCACCTTGGAGTCCCCTAGGTCTCTAGTTTTCTGAAATGCACAGGTTTGGTAGGTTTCCCTAGGTGGCGGCTGAGCTACAAGCCAAAATCTACAGGTAGGCACTTTGCAAAAAACACCTCTGTTTTCCTTCAAAAATTTGGATGTGTCCACGTTGCGCTTTGGGGCGTTTCCTGTCGCGGGCGCTAGGCCTACCCACACAAGTGAGGTATCATTTTTATCGGGAGACGTGGGGGAACGCTGGGTGGAAGGAAATTTGTGGCTCCTCTCAGATTCCAGAACTTTCTGCCACAGAAATGTGAGCAACATGTGTTTTTTTAGCCAAATTTTGAGGTTTGCAAAGGATTCTGGGTAACAGAACCTGGTCCGAGCCACACAAGTCACCCCATCTTGGATTCCCCTAGGTCTCTAGTTTTCAGAAATGCACAGGTTTGGTAGGTTTCCCTAGGTGGCGGCTGAGCTACAAGCCAAAATCTACAGGTAGGCACTTTGCAAAAAACACCTCTGTTTTCCTTCAAAAATTTGGATGTGTCCACGTTGCGCTTTGGGGCGTTTCCTGTCGCGGGCGCTAGGCCTACCCACAGAAGTGAGGTATCAGTTTTATCGGGAGACGTGGGGGAACGCTGGGTGGAAGGAAATTTATGGGTCCTCTCAGATTCCAGAACGTTCTGCCACAGAAATGTGAGGAACATGTGTTTTGTTAGCCAAATTCTGAGGTTTGCAAAGGATTCTGGGTAACAGAACCTGGTCCGAGCCACACAAGTCACCCCATCTTGGATTCCCCTAGGTCTCTAGTTTTCAGAAATGCACAGGTTTGGTAGGTTTCCCTAGGTGGCGGCTGAGCTACAGGCCAAAATCTACAGGTAGGCACTTTGCAAAAAACACCTCTGTTTTCCTTCAAAAATTTGGCTGTGTCCACGTTGCGCTTTGGGGCATTTCCTGTCGCGGGCGCTAGGCCTACCCACACAAGTGAGGTATCATTTTTATCGGGAGACGTGGGGGAACGCTGGGTGGAAGCAAATTCGTGGCTCCTCTCAGATTCCAGAACTTTCTGCCACAGAAAAGTGAGGAACATGTGTTTTTTTAGCCAAATTTTGAGGTTTGCAATGGATTCTGGGTAACAGAACCTGGTCCGAGCCACACAAGTCACCCCATCTTGGATTCCCCTAGGTCTCTAGTTTTCAGAAATGCACAGGTTTGGTAGGTTTCCCTAGGTGGCGGCTGAGCTACAGGCCAAAATCTACAGGTAGGCACTTTGCAAAAAACACCTCTGTTTTCCTTCAAAAACTTGGCTGTGTCCACGTTGCGCTTTGCGGCATTTCCTGTCGCGGGCGCTAGGCCTACCCACACAAGTGAGGTATCATTTGTATCGGGAGACGTGGGGGAACGCTGGGTGGAAGGAAATTTGTGGCTCCTCTCAGATTCCAGAACTTTCTGCCACAGAAATGTGAGGAACATGTGTTTTTTTAGACAAATTTTGAGGTTTGCAAAGGATTCTGGGTAACAGAACCTGGTCCGAGCCACACAAGTCACCCCACCTTGGAGTCCCCTAGGTCTCTAGTTTTCAGAAATGCACAGGTTTGGTAGGTTTCCCTAGGTGGCAGCTGAGCTACAAGCCAAAATCTACAGGTAGGCACTTTGCAAAAAACACCTCTGTTTTCCTTCAAAAATTTGGATATGTCCACGTTGCGCTTTGGGGCGTTTCCTGTCGCGGGCGCTAGGCCTACCCACACAAGTGAGGTATCATTTTTATCGGGAGACGTGGGGGAACGCTGGGTGGAAGGAAATTTGTGGCTCCTCTCAGATTCCAGAACTTTCTGCCACAGAAATGTGAGGAACATGTGTTTTTTTAGCCAAATTTTGAGGTTTGCAAAGGATTCTGGGTAACAGAACCTGGTCCGAGCCACACAAGTCACCCCATCTTGGATTCCCCTAGGTCTCTAGTTTTCAGAAATGCACAGGTTTGGTAGGTTTCCCTAGGTGGCGGCTGAGCTACAAGCCAAAATCTACAGGTAGGCACTTTGCAAAAAACACCTCTGTTTTCCTTCAAAAATTTGGCTGTGTCCACGTTGGGCTTTGGGGCATTTCCTGTCGCGGGCGCTAGGCCTACCCACACAAGTGAGGTATCATTTTTATCGGGAGACGTGGGGGAACGCTGGGTGGAAGCAAATTCGTGGCTCCTCTCAGATTCCAGAACTTTCTGCCACATAAAAGTGAGGAACATGTGTTTTTTTAGCCAAATTTTGAGGTTTGCAATGGATTCTGGGTAACAGAACCTGGTCCGAGCCACACAAGTCACCCCATCTTGGATTCCCCTAGGTCTCTAGTTTTCAGAAATACACAGGTTTGGTAGGTTTCCCTAGGTGGCGGCTGAGCTACAAGCCAAAATCTACAGGTAGGCACTTTGCAAAAAACACCTCTGTTTTCCTTCAAAAATTTGGATGTGTCCACGTTGCGCTTTGGGGCGTTTCGTGTCGCGGGCGCTAGGCCTACCCACACAAGTGAGGTATCATTTTTATCGGGAGACGTGGGGGAACGCTGGGTGGAAGGAAATTTGTGGCTCCTCTCAGATTTCAGAACGTTCTGCCACAGAAATGTGAGGAACATGTGTTTTTTTAGCCAAATTCTGAGGTTTGCAAAGGATTCTGGGTAACAGAACCTGGTCCAAGCCACACAAGTCACCCCATCTTGGATTCCCCTAGGTCTCTAGTTTTCAGAAATGCACAGGTTTGGTAGGTTTCCCTAGGTGGCGGCTGAGCTACAGGCCAAAATCTACAGGTAGGCACTTTGCAAAAAACACCTCTGTTTTCCTTCAAAAACTTGGCTGTGTCCACGTTGCGCTTTGCGGCATTTCCTGTCGCGGGCGCTAGGCCTACCCACACAAGTGAGGTATCATTTGTATCGGGAGACGTGGGGGAATGCTGGGTGGAAGGAAATTTGTGGCTCCTCTCAGAATCCAGAACTTTCTGCCACAGAAATGTGAGGAACATGTGTTTTTTTAGCCAAATTCTGAGGTTTGCAAAGGATTCTGGGTAACAGAACCTGGTCCGAGCCACACAAGTCACCCCATCTTGGATTCCCCTAGGTCTCTAATTTTCAGAAATGCACAGGTTTGGTAGGTTTCCCTAGGTGGCGGCTGAGCTACAAGCCAAAATCTACAGGTAGGCACTTTGCAAAAAACACCTCTGTTTTCCTTCAAAAATTTGGATGTGTCCACGTTGCGCTTTGGGGCGTTTCGTGTCGCGGGCGCTAGGCCTACCCACACAAGTGAGATATCATTTTTATCGGGAGACGTGGGGGAACTCTGGGTGGAAGGAAATTTGTGGCTCCTCTCAGATTCCAGAACTTTCTGCCACAGAAATGTGAGGAACATATGTTTTTTTAGCCAAATTTTGAGGTTTGCAAAGGATTCTGGGTAACAGAACCTGGTCCGAGCCACACAAGTCACCCCATCTTGGATTCCCCTAGGTCTCTAGTTTGCAGAAATGCACAGGTTTGGTAGGTTTCCCTAGGTGGCGGCTGAGCTACAAGCCAAAATCTACAGGTAGGCACTTTGCAAAAAACACCTCTGTTTTCCTTAAAAAATTTGGATGTGTCCACGTTGCGCTTTGGGGCGTTTCCTGTCACGGGCGCTAGGCCTACCCACACAAGTGAGGTATCATTTTTATCGGGAGACGTGGGGGAACGCTGGGTGGAAGGAAATTTGTGGGTCCTCTCAGATTCCAGAACGTTCTGCCACAGAAATGTGAGGAACATATGTTTTTTTAGCCAAATTTTGAGGTTTGCAAAGGATTCTGGGTAACAGAACCTGGTCCGAGCCACACAAGTCACCCCATCTTGGATTCCCCTAGGTCTCTAGTTTTCAGAAATGCACAGGTTTGGTAGGTTTCCCTAGGTGGCAGCTGAGCTACAAGCCAAAATCTACAGGTAGGCACTTTGCAAAAAACACCTCTGTTTTCCTTCAAAAATTTGGATATGTCCACGTTGCGCTTTGGGGCGTTTCCTGTCGCGGGCGCTAGGCCTACCCACACAAGTGAGGTATCATTTTTATCGGGAGACGTGGGGGAACGCTGGGTGGAAGGAAATTTGTGGCTCCTCTCAGATTCCAGAACTTTCTGCCACAGAAATGTGAGGAACATGTGTTGTTTTAGCCAAATTTTGAGGTTTGCAAAGGGTTCTGGGTAACAGAACCTGGTCCGAGCCACACAAGTCACCCCATCTTGGATTCCCCTAGGTCTCTAGTTTTCAGAAATGCACAGGTTTGGTAGGTTTCCCTAGGTGGCGGCTGAGCTACAAGCCAAAATCTACAGGTAGGCACTTTGCAAAAAACACCTCTGTTTTCCTTCACAAATTTGGATGTGTCCACGTTGCGCTTTGGGGCGTTTCCTGTCGCGGGCGCTAAGCCTACCCACACAAGTGAGGTATCATTTTTATCGGGAGACGTGAGGGAACGCTGGGTGGAAGGAAATTTGTGGCTCCTCTCAGATTCCAGAACTTTCTGCCACAGAAATGTGAGGAACATGTGTTTTGTTAGCCAAATTCTGAGGTTTGCAAAGGATTCTGGGTAACAGAACCTGGTCCGAGCCACACAAGTCACCCCATCTTGGATTCCCCTAGGTCTCTAGTTTTCAGAAATGCACAGGTTTGGTAGGTTTCCCTAGGTGGCGGCTGAGCTACGGGCCAAAATCTACAGGTAGGCACTTTGCAAAAAACACCTCTGTTTTCCTTCAAAAATTTGGCTGTGTCCACGTTGCGCTTTGGGGCATTTCCTGTCGCGGGCGCTAGGCCTACCCACACAAGTGAGGTATCATTTTTATCGGGAGACGTGGGGGAACGCTGGGTGGAAGGAAATTTGTGGCTCCTCTCAGAATCCAGAACTTTCTGCCACAGAAATGTGAGGAGCATGTGTTTTTTTAGCCAAATTTTGAGGTTTGCAAAGGGTTCTGGGTAACAGAACCTGGTCCGAGCCACACAAGTCACCCCATCTTGGATTCCCCTAGGTCTCTAGTTTTCAGAAATGCACAGGTTTGGTAGGTTTCCCTAGGTGGCGGCTGAGCTACAAGCCAAAATCTACAGGTAGGCACTTTGCAAAAAACACCTCTGTTTTCCTTCAAAAATTTGGATGTGTCCACGTTGCGCTTTGGGGCGTTTCCTGTCGCGGGCGCTAAGCCTACCCAAACAAGTGTGGTATCATTTTTATCGGGAGACGTGGGGGAACGCTGGGTGGAAGGAAATTTGTGGCTCCTCTCAGATTCCAGAACGTTCTGCCACAGAAATGTGAGTAACATATGTTTTTTTAGCCAAATTCTGAGGTTTGCAAAGGGTTCTGGGTAACAGAACCTGGTCCGAGCCACACAAGTCACCCCATCTTGGATTCCCCTAGGACTCTAGTTTTTAGAAATGCACAGGTTTGGTAGGTTTCCCTAGGTGGCGGCTGAGCTACAAGCCAAAATCTACAGGTAGGCACTTTGCAAAAAACACCTCTGTTTTCCTTCAAAAATTTGGGATGTGTCCATGTTGCGCTTTGGGGCGTTTCCTGTCGCGGGCGCTAGGCCTACCCACACAAGTGAGGTATAAGTTTTATCGGGAGATGTGGGGGAACGCTGGGTGGAAGGAAATTTGTGGCTCCTCTCAGATTCCAGAACGTTCTGCCACAGAAATGTGAGGAACATATGTTTTTTTAGCCAAATTCTGAGGTTTGCAAAGGATTCTGGGTAACAGAACCTGGTCCGAGCCACACAAGTCACCCCATCTTGGATTCCCCTAGGACTCTAGTTTTTAGAAATGCACAGGTTTGGTAGGTTTCCCTAGGTGGCGGCTGAGCTACAAGCCAAAATCTACAGGTAGGCACTTTGCAAAAAACACCTCTGTTTTCCTTCAAAAATTTGGATGTGTCCACGTTGCGCTTTGGGGCGTTTCCTGTCGCGGGCGCTAGGCCTACCCACACAAGTGAGGTATCATTTTTATCGGGAGACGTGGGGGAACGCTGGGTGGAAGCAAATTCGTGGCTCCTCTCAGATTCCATAACTTTCTGCCACAGAAAAGTGAGGAACATGTGTTTTTTTAGCCAAATTTTGAGGTTTGCAATGGATTCTGGGTAACAGAACCTGGTCCGAGCCACACAAGTCACCCCATCTTGGATTCCCCTAGGTCTCTAGTTTTCAGAAATACACAGGTTTGGTAGGTTTCCCTAGGTGGCGGCTGAGCTACAAGCCAAAATCTACAGGTAGGCACTTTGCAAAAAACACCTCTGTTTTCCTTCAAAAATTTGGATGTGTCCACGTTGCGCTTTGGGGCGTTTCCTGTCGCGGGCGCTAAGCCTACCCACACAAGTGAGGTATCATTTTTATCGGGAGACATGGGGGAACGCTGGGTGGAAGGAAATTTGTGGCTCCTCTCAGATTCCAGAACGTTCTGCCACAGAAATGTGAGGAACACGTGTTTTTTTAGCCAAATTCTGAGGTTTGCAAAGGATTCTGGGTAACAGAACCTGGTCCGAGCCACACAAGTCACCCCATCTTGGATTCCCCTAGGTCTCTAGTTTTCAGAAATGCACAGGTTTGGTAGGTTTCCCTAGGTGGCGGCTGAGCTACAGGCCAAAATCTACAGGTAGGCACTTTGCAAAAAACACCTCTGTTTTCCTTCAAAAATTTGGCTGTGTCCACGTTGCGCTTTGGGGCGTTTCCTGTCGCGGGCGCTAGGCCTACCCACACAAGTGAGGTATCATTTTTATCGGGAGACGTGGGGGAACGCTGGGTGGAAGGAAATTTGTGGCTCCTCTCAGAATCCAGAACTTTCTGCCACAGAAATGTGAGGAACATATGTTTTTTTAGCCAAATTTTGAGGTTTGCAAAGGATTCTGGGTAACAGAACCTGGTCCGAGCCACACAAGTCACCCCATCTTGGATTCCCCTAGGTCTCTAGTTTTCAGAAATGCACAGGTTTGGTAGGTTTCCCTAGGTGGCAGCTGAGCTACAAGCCAAAATCTACAGGTAGGCACTTTGCAAAAAACACCTCTATTTTCCTTCAAAAATTTGGATATGTCCTCGTTGCGCTTTGGGGCGTTACCTGTCGCGGGCGCTAGGCCTACCCACACAAGTGAGGTATCATTTTTATCGGGAGACGTGGGGGAACGCTGGGTGGAAGGAAATTTGTGGCTCCTCTCAGATTCCAGAACTTTCTGCCACAGAAATGTGAGGAACATGTGTTGTTTTAGCCAAATTTTGAGGTTTGCAAAGGGTTCTGGGTAACAGAACCTGGTCCGAGCCACACAAGTCACCCCATCTTGGATTCCCCTAGGTCTCTAGTTTTCAGAAATGCACAGGTTTGGTAGGTTTCCCTAGGTGGCGGCTGAGCTACAAGCCAAAATCTACAGGTAGGCACTTTGCAAAAAACACCTCTGTTTTCCTTCACAAATTTGGAAGTGTCCACGTTGCGCTTTGGGGCGTTTCCTGTCGCGGGCGCTAAGCCTATCCACACAAGTGAGGTATCATTTGTATCGGGAGACGTGGGGGAACGCTGGGTGGAAGAAAATTTGTGGCTCCTCTCAGAATCCAGAACTTTCTGCCACAGAAATGTGAGGAACATGTGTTTTTTTAGCCAAATTTTGAGGTTTGCAAAGGATTCTGGGTAACAGAACCTGGTCCGAGCCACACAAGTCACCCCATCTTGGATTCCCCTAGGTCTCTAGTTTTCAGAAATGCACAGGTTTGGTAGGTTTCCCTAGGTGGCGGCTGAGCTAAAAGCCAAAATCTACAGGTAGGCACTTTGCAAAAAACACCTCTGTTTTCCTTCAAAAATTTGGATGTGTCCACGTTGCGCTTTGGGGCGTTTCCTGTCGCGGGCGCTAGGCCTACCCACACAAGTGAGGTATCAGTTTTATCGGGAGATGTGGGGGAACGCTGGGTGGAAGGAAATTTGTGGCTCCTCTCAGATTCCAGAACTTTCTGCCACAGAAATGTGAAGAACAAGTGTTTTTTTAGCCAAATTTTGAGGTTTGCAAAGGATTCTGGGTAACAGAACCTGGTCCGAGCCACACAAGTCACCCCATCTTGGATTCCCCTAGGTCTCTAGTTTTCAGAAATGCACAGGTTTGGTAGGTTTCCCTAGGTGGCAGCTGAGCTACAAGCCAAAATCTACAGGTAGGCACTTTGCAAAAAACACCTCTGTTTTCCTTCAAAAATTTGGATATGTCCACGTTGCGCTTTGGGGCGTTTCCTGTCGCGGGCGCTAGGCCTACCCACACAAGTGAGGTATCATTTTTATCGGGAGACGTGGGGGAACGCTGGGTGGAAGGAAATTTGTGGCTCCTCTCAGATTCCAGAACTTTCTGCCACAGAAATGTGAGGAGCATGTGTTTTTTTAGCCAAATTGTGAGGTTTGCAAAGGGTTCTGGGTAACAGAACCTGGTCCGAGCCACACAAGTCACCCCATCTTGGATTCCCCTAGGTCTCTAGTTTTCAGAAATACACAGGTTTGGTAGGTTTCCCTAGGTGGCGGCTGAGCTACAAGCCAAAATCTACAGGTAGGCACTTTGCAAAAAACACCTCTGTTTTCCTTCAAAAATTTGGATGTGTCCACGTTGCGCTTTGGGGCGTTTCCTGTCGCGGGCGCTTAGCCTACCCACACAAGTGTGGTATCATTTTTATCGGGAGACGTGGGGGAACGCTGGGTGGAAGGAAATTTGTGGCTCCTCTCAGATTCCAGAACTTTCTGCCACAGAAATGTGAGGAACATATGTTTTTTTAGCCAAATTTTGAGGTTTGCAAAGGATTCTGGGTAACAGAACCTGGTCCGAGCCACACAAGTCACCCCATCTTGGATTCCCCTAGGTCTCTAGTTTTCAGAAATGCACAGGTTTGGTAGGTTTCCCTAGGTGGCGGCTGAGCTAAAAGCCAAAATCTACAGGTAGGCACTTTGCAAAAAACACCTCTGTTTTCCTTCAAAAATTTGGATGTGTCCACGTTGCGCTTTGGGGCGTTTCCTGTCGCGGGCGCTAGGCCTACCCACACAAGTGAGGTATCAGTTTTATCGGGAGATGTGGGGGAACGCTGGGTGGAAGGAAATTTGTGGCTCCTCTCAGATTCCAGAACTTTCTGCCACAGAAATGTGAAGAACAAGTGTTTTTTTAGCCAAATTTTGAGGTTTGCAAAGGATTCTGGGTAACAGAACCTGGTCCGAGCCACACAAGTCACCCCATCTTGGATTCCCCTAGGTCTCTAGTTTTCAGAAATGCACAGGTTTGGTAGGTTTCCCTAGGTGGCAGCTGAGCTACAAGCCAAAATCTACAGGTAGGCACTTTGCAAAAAACACCTCTGTTTTCCTTCAAAAATTTGGATATGTCCACGTTGCGCTTTGGGGCGTTTCCTGTCGCGGGCGCTAGGCCTACCCACACAAGTGAGGTATCATTTTTATCGGGAGACGTGGGGGAACGCTGGGTGGAAGGAAATTTGTGGCTCCTCTCAGATTCCAGAACTTTCTGCCACAGAAATGTGAGGAGCATGTGTTTTTTTAGCCAAATTGTGAGGTTTGCAAAGGGTTCTGGGTAACAGAACCTGGTCCGAGCCACACAAGTCACCCCATCTTGGATTCCCCTAGGTCTCTAGTTTTCAGAAATACACAGGTTTGGTAGGTTTCCCTAGGTGGCGGCTGAGCTACAAGCCAAAATCTACAGGTAGGCACTTTGCAAAAAACACCTCTGTTTTCCTTCAAAAATTTGGATGTGTCCACGTTGCGCTTTGGGGCGTTTCCTGTCACGGGCGCTTAGCCTACCCACACAAGTGTGGTATCATTTTTATCGGGAGACGTGGGGGAACGCTGGGTGGAAGGAAATTTGTGGCTCCTCTCAGATTCCAGAACTTTCTGCCACAGAAATGTGAGGAACATATGTTTTTTTAGCCAAATTCTGAGGTTTGCAAAGGATTCTGGGTAACAGAACCTGGTCGGAGCCACACAAGTCACCCCATCTTGGATTCCCCTGGACTCTAGTTTTTAGAAATGCACAGGTTTGGTAGGTTTCCCTAGGTGGCGGCTGAGCTACAAGCCAAAATCTACAGGTAGGCACTTTGCAAAAAACACCTCTGTTTTCCTTCAAAAATTTGGATGTGTCCACGTTGCGCTTTGGGGCGTTTCCTGTCGCGGGCGCTAGGCCTACCCACACAAGTGAGGTATCATTTTTATCGGGAGACGTGGGGGAACGCTGGGGGGAAGCAAATTCGTGGCTCCTCTCAGATTCCAGAACTTTCTGCCACAGAAATGTGAGGAACATGTGTTTTTTTAGCCAAATTTTGAGGTTTGCAATGGATTCTGGGTAACAGAACCTGGTCCGAGCCACACAAGTCACCCCATCTTGGATTCCCCTAGGTCTCTAGTTTTCAGAAATGCACAGGTTTGGTAGGTTTCCCTAGGTGGCGGCTGAGCTACAAGCCAAAATCTACAGGTAGGCACTTTGCAAAAAACACCTCTGTTTTCCTTCAAAAATTTGGATGTGTCCACGTTGCGCTTTGGGGCGTTTCCTGTCGCGGGCGCTAGGCCTACCCACACAAGTGAGGTATCATTTTTATCGGGAGACGTGGGGGAACGCTGGGTGGAAGGAAATTTGTGGCTCCTCTCAGATTCCAGAACTTTCTGCCACAGAAATGTGAGGAACACGTGTTTTTTTAGCCAAATTCTGAGGTTTGCAAAGGATTCTGGGTAACAGAACCTGGTCCGAGCCACACAAGTCACCCCATCTTGGATTCCCCTAGGTCTCTAGTTTTCAGAAATGCACAGGTTTGGTAGGTTTCCCTAGGTGGCGGCTGAGCTACAAGCCAAAATCTACAGGTAGTCACTTTGCAAAAAACACCTCTGTTTTCCTTCAAAAATTTGGATGTGTCCACGTTGCGCTTTGGGGCGTTTCCTGTCGCGGGCGCTAGGCCTACCCACACAAGTGAGGTATCAGTTTTATCGGGAGATGTAGGGGAACGCTGGGTAGAAGGAAATTTGTGGGTCCTCTCAGATTCCAGAACGTTCTGCCACAGAAATGTGAGGAACATGTGTTTTGTTAGCCAAATTCTGAGGTTTGCAAAGGATTCTGGGTAACAGAACCTGGTCCGAGCCACACAAGTCACCCCATCTCAGATTCCCCTAGGTCTCTAGTTTTCAGAAATGCACAGGTTTGGTAGGTTTCCCTAGGTGGCGGCTGAGCTACAGGCCAAAATCTACAGGTAGGCACGTTGCAAAAAACACCTCTGTTTTCCTTCAAAAATTTGGCTGTGTCCACGTTGCGCTTTGGGGCATTTCCTGTCGCGGGCGCTAGGCCTACCCACACAAGTGAGGTATCATTTTTATCGGGAGACGTGGGGGAACGCTGGGTGGAAGCAAATTCGTGGCTCCTCTCAGATTCCAGAACTTTCTGCCACAGAAAAGTGAGGAACATGTGTTTTTTTAGCCAAATTTTGAGGTTTGCAATGGATTCTGGGTAACAGAACCTGGTCCGAGCCACACAAGTCACCCCATCTTGGATTCCCCTAGGTCTCTAGTTTTCAGAAATGCACAGGTTTGGTAGGTTTCCCTAGGTGGCGGCTGAGCTACAAGCCAAAATCTACAGGTAGGCACTTTGCAAAAAACACCTCTGTTTTCCTTCAAAAATTTGGATGTGTCCACGTTGCGCTTTGGGGCGTTTCCTGTCGCGGGCGCTAAGCCTACCCACACAAGTGAGGTATCATTTTTATCGGGAGACATGGGGGAACGCTTGGTGGAAGGAAATTTGTGGCTCCTCTCAGATTCCAGAACGTTCTGCCACAGAAATGTGAGGAACACGTGTTTTTTTAGCCAAATTCTGAGGTTTGCAAAGGATTCTGGGTAACAGAACCTGGTCCGAGCCACACAAGTCACCCCATCTTGGATTCCCCTAGGTCAATAGTTTTCAGAAATGCACAGATTTGGTAGGTTTCCCTAGGTGGCGGCTGATCTACAGGCCAAAATCTACAGGTAGGCACTTTGCAAAAAACACCTCTGTTTTCCTTCAAAAATTTGGCTGTGTCCACGTTGCGCTTTGGGGCATTTCCTGTCGCGGGCGCTAGGCCTACCCACACAAGTGAGGTATCATTTTTATCGGGAGACGTGGGGGAACGCTGGGTGGAAGGAAATTTGTGGCTCCTCTCAGAATCCAGAACTTTCTGCCACAGAAATGTGAGGAACATGTGTTTTTTTAGCCAAATTCTGAGGTTTGCAAAGGATTCTGGGTAACAGAACCTGGTCTGAGCCACACAAGTCACCCCATCTTGGATTCCCCTAGGTCTCTAGTTTGCAGAAATGCACAGGTTTGGTAGGTTTCCCTAGGTGGCGGCTGAGCTACAAGCCAAAATCTACAGGTAGGCACTTTGCAAAAAACACCTCTGTTTTCCTTCAAAATTTGGATGTGTCCACGTTGCGCTTTGGGGCGTTTCGTGTCGCGGGCGCTAGGCCTACCCACACAAGTGAGGTATCATTTTTATCGGGAGACGTGGGGGAACGCTGGGTGGAAGGAAATTTGTGGCTCCTCTCAGATTTCAGAACGTTCTGCCACAGAAATGTGAGGAACATGTGTTTTTTTAGCCAAATTCTGAGGTTTGCAAAGGATTCTGGGTAACAGAACCTGGTCCGAGCCACACAAGTCACCCCATCTTGGATTCCCCTTGGTCTCTAGTTTTCAGAAATGCACAGGTTTGGTAGGTTTCCCTAGGTGGCGGCTGAGCTACAGTCCAAAATCTACAGGTAGGCACTTTGCAAAAAACACCTCTGTTTTCATTCAAAAATTTGGCTGTGTCCACGTTGCGCTTTGGGGCATTTCCTGTTGCGGGCGCTAGGCCAACCCACACAAGTGAGGTATCATTTTTATCGGGAGACGTGGGGGAACGCTGGGTGGAAGGAAATTTGTGGCTCCTCTCAGATTCCAGAACTTTCTGCCACAGAAATGTGAGGAACATGTGTTTTTTTAGCCAAATTTTGAGGTTTGCAAAGGATTCTGGGTAACAGAACCTGGTCCGAGCCACACAAGTCACCCCATCTTGGATTCCCCTAGGTCTCTAGTTTTCAGAAATGCACAGGTTTGGTAGGTTTCCCTAGGTGGCGGCTGAGCTACAAGCCAAAATCTACAGGTAGGCACTTTGCAAAAAACACCTCTGTTTTCCTTCAAAAATTTGGAGGTGTCCACCTTGCGCTTTGGGGCGTTTCCTGTCGCGGGCGCTAAGCCTACCCACACAAGTGAGGTATCATTTTTATCGGGAGACATGGGGGAACGCTGGGTGGAAGGAAATTTGTGGCTCCTCTCAGATTCCAGAACGTTCTGCAACAGAAATGTGAGGAACACGTGTTTTTTTAGCCAAATTCTGAGGTTTGCAAAGGATTCTGGGTAACAGAACCTGGTCCGAGCCACACAAGTCACCCCATCTTGGTTTCCCCTAGGTCTCTAGTTTTCAGAAATGCACAGGTTTGGTAGGTTTCCCTAGGTGGCGGCTGAGCTACAAGCCAAAATCTACAGGTAGGCACTTTGCAAAAAACACCTCTGTTTTCCTTCAAAATTTGGATGTGTCCACGTTGCGCTTTGGGGCGTTTCGTGTCGCGGGCGCTAGGCCTACCCACACAAGTGAGGTATCATTTTTATCGGGAGACGTGGGGGAACGCTGGGTGGAAGGAAATTTGTGGCTCCTCTCAGATTTCAGAACGTTCTGCCACAGAAATGTGAGGAACATGTGTTTTTTTAGCCAAATTCTGAGGTTTGCAAAGGATTCTGGGTAACAGAACCTGGTCCGAGCCACACAAGTCACCCCAACTTGGATTCCCCTAGGTCTCTAGTTTTCAGAAATGCACAGGTTTGGTAGGTTTCCCTAGGTGGCGGCTGAGCTACAGTCCAAAATCTACAGGTAGGCACTTTGCAAAAAACACCTCTGTTTTCATTAAAAGATTTGGCTGTGTCCACGTTGCGCTTTGGGGCATTTCCTGTTGCGGGCGCTAGGCCAACCCACACAAGTGAGGTATCATTTTTATCGGGAGACGTGGGGGAACGCTGGGTGGAAGGAAATTTGTGGCTCCTCTCAGATTCCAGAACTTTCTGCCACAGAAATGTGAGGAACATGTGTTTTTTTAGCCAAATTTTGAGGTTTGCAAAGGATTCTGGGTAACAGAACCTGGTCCGAGCCACACAAGTCACCCTATCTTGGATTCCCCTAGGTCTCTAGTTTTCAGAAATGCACAGGTTTGGTAGGTTTCCCTAGGTGGCGGCTGAGCTACAAGCCAAAATCTACAGGTAGGCACTTTGCAAAAAACACCTCTGTTTTCCTTCAAAAATTTGGATGTGTCCACGTTGCGCTTTGGGGCGTTTCCTGTCGCGGGCGCTAAGCCTACCCACACAAGTGAGGTATCATTTTTATCGGGAGACATGGGGGAACGCTGGGTGGAAGGAAATTTGTGGCTCCTCTCAGATTCCAGAACGTTCTGCCACAGAAATGTGAGGAACACGTGTTTTTTTAGCCAAATTCTGAGGTTTGCAAAGGATTCTGTGTAACAGAACCTGGTCCGAGCCACACAAGTCACCCCATCTTGGTTTCCCCTAGGTCTCTAGTTTTCAGAAATGCACAGGTTTGGTAGGTTTCCCTAGGTGGCGGCTGAGCTACAAGCCAAAATCTACAGGTAGGCACTTTGCAAAAAACACCTCTGTTTTCCTTCAAAATTTGGATGTGTCCACGTTGCGCTTTGGGGCGTTTCGTGTCGCGGGCGCTAGGCCTACCCACACAAGTGAGGTATCATTTTTATCGGGAGACGTGGGGGAACGCTGGGTGGAAGGAAATTTGTGGCTCCTCTCAGATTTCAGAACGTTCTGCCACAGAAATGTGAGGAACATGTGTTTTTTTAGCCAAATTCTGAGGTTTGCAAAGGATTCTGGGTAACAGAACCTGGTCCGAGCCACACAAGTCACCCCAACTTGGATTCCCCTAGGTCTCTAGTTTTCAGAAATGCACAGGTTTGGTAGGTTTCCCTAGGTGGCGGCTGAGCTACAGTCCAAAATCTACAGGTAGGCACTTTGCAAAAAACACCTCTGTTTTCATTAAAAAATTTGGCTGTGTCCACGTTGCGCTTTGGGGCGTTTCCTGTCGCGGGCGCTAAGCCTACCCACACAAGTGAGGTATCATTTTTATCGGGAGACATGGGGGAACGCTGGGTGGAAGGAAATTTGTGGCTCCTCTCAGATTCCAGAACGTTCTGCCACAGAAATGTGAGGAACACGTGTTTTTTTAGCCAAATTCTGAGGTTTGCAAAGGATTCTGGGTAACAGAACCTGGTCCGAGCCACACAAGTCACCCCATCTTGGATTCCCCTAGGTCTCTAGTTTTCAGAAATGCACAGGTTTGGTAGGTTTCCCTAGGTGGCGGCTGAGCTACAGGCCAAAATCTACAGGTAGGCACTTTGCAAAAAACACCTCTGTTTTCCTTCAAAAATGTTGCTGTGTCCACGTTGCGCTTTGGGGCATTTCCTGTCGCGGGCGCTAGGCCTACCCACACAAGTGAGGTATCATTTTTATCGGGAGACGTGGGGGAACGGTGGGTGGAAGGAAATTTGTGGCTCCTCTCAGAATCCAGAACTTTCTGCCACAGAAATGTGAGGAACATGTGTTTTTTTAGCCAAATTCTGAGGTTTGCAAAGGATTCTGGGTAACAGAACCTGGTCCGAGCCACACAAGTCACCCCATCTTGGATTCCCCTAGGTCTCTAGTATTCAGAAATGCACAGGTTTGGTAGGTTTCCCTAGGTGGCGGCTGAGCTACAAGCCAAAATCTACAGGTAGGCACTTTGCAAAAAACACCTCTGTTTTCCTTCAAACATTTGGATGTGTCCACGTTGCGCTTTGGGGCGTTTCGTGTCGCGGGCGCTAGGCCTACCCACACAAGTGAGGTATCATTTTTATCGGGAGACGTGGGGGAACGCTGGGTGGAAGGAAATTTGTGGCTCCTCTCAGATTTCAGAACGTTCTGCCACAGAAATGTGAGGAACATGTGTTTTTTTAGCCAAATTCTGAGGTTTGCAAAGGATTCTGGGTAACAGAACCTGGTCCGAGCCACACAAGTCACCCCATCTTGGATTCCCCTAGGTCTCTAGTTTTCAGAAATGCACAGGTTTGGTAGGTTTCCCTAGGTGGCGGCTGAGCTACAGTCCAAAATCTACAGGTAGGCACTTTGCAAAAAACACCTCTGTTTTCATTCAAAAATTTGGCTGTGTCCACGTTGCGCTTTGGGGCATTTCCTGTTGCGGGCGCTAGGCCAACCCACACAAGTGAAGTATCATTTTTATCGAGAGACGTGGGGGAACGCTGGGTGGAAGGAAATTTGTGGCTCCTCTCAGATTCCAGAACTTTCTGCCACAGAAATGTGAGGAACATGTGTTTTTTTAGCCAAATTTTGAGGTTTGCAAAGGATTCTGGGTAACAGAACCTGGTCCGAGCCACACAAGTCACCCCATCTTGGATTCCCCTAGGTCTCTAGTTTTCAGAAATGCACAGGTTTGGTAGGTTTCCCTAGGTGGCGGCTGAGCTACAAGCCAAAATCTACAGGTAGGCACTTTGCAAAAAACACCTCTGTTTTCCTTCAAAAATTTGGATGTGTCCACGTTGGGCTTTGGGGCGTTTCCTGTCACGGGCGCTAGGCCTACCCACACAAGTGAGGTATCATTTTTATCGGGAGACTTGGGGGAACGCTGGGTGGAAGGAAATTTGTGGGTCCTCTCAGATTCCAGAACGTTCTGCCACAGAAATGTGAGGAACATGTGTTTTGTTAGCCAAATTCTGAGGTTTGCAAAGGATTCTGGGTAACAGAACCTGGTCCGAGCCACACAAGTCACCCCATCTTGGATTCCCCTAGGTCTCTAGTTTTCAGAAATGCACAGGTTTGGTAGGTTTCCCTAGGTGGCGGCTGAGCTACAGGCCAAAATCTACAGGTAGGCACTTTGCAAAAAACACCTCTGTTTTCCTTCAAAAATTTGGCTGTGTCCACGTTGCGCTTTGGGGCATTTCCTGTCGCGGGCGCTAGGCCTACCCACACAAGTGAGGTATCATTTTTATCGGGAGACGTGGGGGAACGCTGGGTGGAAGGAAATTTGTGGCTCCTCTCAGAATCCAGAACTTTGTGCCACAGAAATGTGAGGAACATATGTTTTTTTAGCCAAATTTTGAGGTTTGCAAAGGATTCTGGGTAACAGAACCTGGTCCGAGCCACACAAGTCACCCCATCTTGGATTCCCCTAGGTCTCTAGTTTTCAGAAATGCACAGGTTTGGTAGGTTTCCCTAGGTGGCAGCTGAGCTACAAGCCAAAATCTACAGGTAGGCACTTTGCAAAAAACACCTCTGTTTTCCTTCAAAAATTTGGATATGTCCACGTTGCGCTTTGGGGCGTTTCCTGTCGCGGGCGCTAGGCCTACCCACACAAGTGAGGTATCATTTTTATCGGGAGACGTGGGGGAACGCTGGGTGGAAGGAAATTTGTGGCTCCTCTCAGATTCCAGAACTTTCTGCCACAGAAATGTGAGGAACATGTGTTGTTTTAGCCAAATTTTGAGGTTTGCAAAAGGTTCTGGGTAACAGAACCTGGTCCGAGCCACACAAGTCACCCCATCTTGGATTCCCCTAGGTCTCTAGTTTTCAGAAATGCACAGGTTTGGTAGGTTTCCCTAGGTGGCGGCTGAGCTACAAGCCAAAATCTACAGGTAGGCACTTTGCAAAAAACACCTCTGTTTTCCTTCACAAATTTGGATGTGTCCACGTTGCGCTTTGGGGCGTTTCCTGTCGCGGGCGCTAAGCCTACCCACACAAGTGAGGTATCATTTTTATCGAGAGACGTGGGGGAACGCTGGGTGGAAGGAAATTTGTGGCTCCTCTCAGATTCCAGAACTTTCTGCCACAGAAATGTGAGGAACATGTGTTTTGTTAGCCAAATTCTGAGGTTTGCAAAGGATTCTGGGTAACAGAACCTGGTCCGAGCCACACAAGTCACCCCATCTTGGATTCCCCTAGGTCTCTAGTTTTCAGAAATGCACAGGTTTGGTAGGTTTCCCTAGGTGGCGGCTGAGCTACAGGCCAAAATCTACAGGTAGGCACTTTGCAAAAAACACCTCTGTTTTCCTTCAAAAATTTGGATGTGTCCACGTTGCGCTTTGCGGCATTTCCTGTCGCGGGCGCTAGGCCTACCCACACAAGTGAGGTATCATTTTTATCGGGAGACGTGGGGGAACGCTGGGTGGAAGGAAATTTGTGGCTCCTCTCAGAATCCAGAACTTTCTGCCACAGAAATGTGAGGAACATATGTTTTTTTAGCCAAATTTTGAGGTTTGCAAAGGGTTCTGGGTAACAGAACCTGGTCCGAGCCACACAAGTCACCCCATCTTGGATTCCCCTAGGTCTCTAGTTTTCAGAAATGCACAGGTTTGGTAGGTTTCCCTAGGTGGCAGCTGAGCTACAAGCCAAAATCTACAGGTAGGCACTTTGCAAAAAACACCTCTGTTTTCCTTCAAAAATGTGGATATGTCCACGTTGCGCTTTGGGGCGTTTCCTGTCGCGGGCGCTAGGCCTACCCACACAAGTGAGGTATCATTTTTATTGGGAGACGTGGGGGAACGCTGGGTGGAAGGAAATTTGTGGCTCCTCTCAGATTCCAGAACTTTCTGCCACAGAAATGTGAGGAACATGTGTTGTTTTAGCCAAATTTTGAGGTTTGCAAAGGGTTCTGGGTAACAGAACCTGGTCCGAGCCACACAAGTCACCCCATCTTGGATTCCCCTAGGTCTCTTGTTTTCAGAAATGCACAGGTTTGGTAGGTTTCCCTAGGTGGCGGCTGAGCTACAAGCCAAAATCTACAGGTAGGCACTTTGCAAAAAACACCTCTGTTTTCCTTCAAAAATTTGGATGTGTCCACGTTGGGCTTTGGGGCGTTTCCTGTCACGGGCGCTAGGCCTACCCACACAAGTGAGGTATCATTTTTATCGGGAGACGTGGGGGAACGCTGGGTGGAAGGAAATTTGTGGGTCCTCTCAGATTCCAGAACGTTCTGCCACAGAAATGTGAGGAACATGTGTTTTGTTAGCCAAATTCTGAGGTTTGCAAAGGATTCTGGGTAACAGAGCCTGGTCCGAGCCACACAAGTCACCCCATCTTGGATTCCCCTAGGTCTCTAGTTTTCAGAAATGCACAGGTTTGGTAGGTTTCCCTAGGTGGCGGCTGAGCTACAGGCCAAAATCTACAGGTAGGCACTTTGCAAAAAACACCTCTGTTTTCCTTCAAAAATTTGGCTGTGTCCACGTTGCGCTTTGGGGCATTTCCTGTCGCGGGCGCTAGGCCTACCCACACAAGTGAGGTATCATTTTTATCGGGAGACGTGGGGGAACGCTGGGTGGAAGGAAATTTGTGGCTCCTCTCAGAATCCAGAACTTTCTGCCACAGAAATGTGAGGAACATATGTTTTTTTAGCCAAATTTTGAGGTTTGCAAAGGATTCTGGGTAACAGAACCTGGTCCGAGCCACACAAGTCACCCCATCTTGGATTCCCCTAGGTCTCTAGTTTTCAGAAATGCACAGGTTTGGTAGGTTTCCCTAGGTGGCAGCTGAGCTACAAGCCAAAATCTACAGGTAGGCACTTTGCAAAAAACACCTCTGTTTTCCTTCAAAAATTTGGATATGTCCACGTTGCGCTTTGGGGCGTTTCCTGTCGCGGGCGCTAGGCCTACCCACACAAGTGAGGTATCATTTTTATCGGGAGACGTGGGGGAACGCTGGGTGGAAGGAAATTTGTGGCTCCTCTCAGATTCCAGAACTTTCTGCCACAGAAATGTGAGGAACATGTGTTGTTTTAGCCACATTTTGAGGTTTGCAAAGGGTTCTGGGTAACAGAACCTGGTCCGAGCCACACAAGTCACCCCATCTTAGATTCCCCTAGGTCTCTAGTTTTCAGAAATGCACAGGTTTGGTAGGTTTCCCTAGGTGGCGGCTGAGCTACAAGCCAAAATCTACAGGTAGGCACTTTGCAAAAAACACCTCTGTTTTCCTTCACAAATTTGGATGTGTCCACGTTGCGCTTTGCGGCATTTCCTGTCGCGGGCGCTAGGCCTACCCACACAAGTGAGGTATCATTTTTATCGGGAGACGTGGGGGAACGCTGGGTGGAAGGAAATTTGTGGCTCCTCTCAGAATCCAGAACTTTCTGCCACAGAAATGTGAGGAACATATGTTTTTTTAGCCAAATTTTGAGGTTTGCAAAGGATTCTGGGTAACAGAACCTGGTCCGAGCCACACAAGTGACCCCATCTTGGATTCCCCTAGGTCTCTAGTTTTCAGAAATGCACAGGTTTGGTAGGTTTCCCTAGGTGGCAGCTGAGCTACAAGCCAAAATCTACAGGTAGGCACTTTGCAAAAAACACCTCTGTTTTCCTTCAAAAATTTGGATATGTCCACGTTGCGCTTTGGGGCGTTTCCTGTCGCGGGCACTAGGCCTACCCACACAAGTGAGGTATCATTTTTATCGGGAGACGTGGGGGAACGCTGGGTGGAAGGACATTTGTGGCTCCTCTCAGATTCCAGAACTTTCTGGCACAGAAATGTGAGGAACATGTGTTGTTTTAGCCAAATTTTGAGGTTTGCAAAGGGTTCTGGGTAACAGAACCTGGTCCGAGCCACACAAGTCACCCCATCTTGGATTCCCCTAGGTCTCTAGTTTTCAGAAATGCACAGGTTTGGTAGGTTTCCCTAGGTGGCGGCTGAGCTACAAGCCAAAATCTACAGGTAGGCACTTTGAAAAAAACACCTCTGTTTTCCTTCACAAATTTGGATGTGTCCACGTTGCGCTTTGGGGCGTTTCCTGTCGCGGGCGCTAAGCCTACCCACACAAGTGAGGTATCATTTTTATCGGGAGACGTGGGGGAACGCTGGGTGGAAGGAAATTTGTGGCTCCTCTCAGATTCCAGAACTTTCTGCCACAGAAATGTGAGGAACATGTGTTTTGTTAGCCAAATTCTGAGGTTTGCAAAGGATTCTGGGTAACAGAACCTGGTCCGAGCCACACAAGTCACCCCATCTTGGATTCCCCTAGGTCTCTAGTTTTCAGAAATGCACAGGTGTGGTAGGTTTCCCTAGGTGGCGGCTGAGCTACAGGCCAAAATCTACAGGTAGGCACTTTGCAAAAAACATCTCTGTTTTCCTTCAAAAATTTGGATGTGTCCACGTTGCGCTTTGCGGCATTTCCTGTCGCGGGCGCTAGGCCTACCCACACAAGTGAGGTATCATTTTTATCGGGAGACGTGGGGGAACGCTGGGTGGAAGGAAATTTGTGGCTCCTCTCAGAATCCAGAACTTTCTGCCACAGAAATGTGAGGAACATGTGTTGTTTTAGCCAAATTTTGAGGTTTGCAAAGGGTTCTGGGTAACAGAACCTGGTCCGAGCCACACAAGTCACCCCATCTTGGATTCCCCTAGGTCTCTAGTTTTCAGAAATGCACAGGTTTGGTAGGTTTCCCTAGGTGGCGGCTGAGCTACAAGCCAAAATCTACAGGTAGGCACTTTGCAAAAACACCTCTGTTTTCCTTCACAAATTTGGATGTGTCCACGTTGCGCTTTGGGGCGTTTCCTGTCGCGGGCGCTAAGCCTACCCACACAAGTGAGGTATCATTTTTATCGGGAGACGTGGGGGAACGCTGGGTGGAAGGAAATTTGTGGCTCCTCTCAGAATCCAGAACTTTCTGCCACAGAAATGTGAGGAACATGTGTTTTTTTAGCCAAATTTTGAGGTTTGCAAAGGATTCTGGGTAACAGAACCTGGTCAGAGCCACACAAGTCACCCCATCTTGGATTCCCCTAGGTCTCTAGTTTTCAGAAATGCACAGGTTTGGTAGGTTTCCCTAGGTGGCGGCTGAGCTACAAGCCAAAATCTACAGGTAGGCCTCTGCAAAAAACACCTCTGTTTTCCTTAAAAAATTTGGATGTGTCCACATTGCGCTTTGGGGCGTTTCCTGTCGCGGGCGCTAGGCCTACCCACACAAGTGAGGTATCAGTTTTATCGGGAGATGTGGGGGAACGCTGGGTGGAAGGAAATTTGTGGCTCCTCTCAGATTCCAGAACTTTCTGCCACAGAAATGTGAGGAACAAGTGTTTTTTTAGCCAAATTTTGAGGTTTGCAAAGGATTCTGGGTAACAGAACCTGGTCCGAGCCACACAAGTCACCCCATCTTGGATTCCCCTAGGTCTCTAGTTTTCAGAAATGCACAGGTTTGGTAGGTTTCCCTAGGTGGCAGCTGAGCTACAAGCTAAAATCTACAGGTAGGCACTTTGCAAAAAACACCTCTGTTTTCCTTCAAAAATTTGGATATGTCCACGTTGCGCTTTGGGGCGTTTTCTGTTGCGGGCGCTAGGCCTACCCACACAAGTGAGGTATCATTTTTATCGGGAGACGTGGGGGAACGCTGGGTGGAAGGAAATTTGTGGCTCCTCTCAGATTCCAGAACTTTCTGCCACAGAAATGTGAGGAGCATGTGTTTTTTTAGCCAAATTTTGAGGTTTGCAAAGGGTTCTGGGTAACAGAACCTGGTCCGAGCCACACAAGTCACCCCATCTTGGATTCCCCTAGGTCTCTAGTTTTCAGAAATGCACAGGTTTGGTAGGTTTCCCTAGGTGGCGGCTGAGCTACAAGCCAAAATCTACAGGTAGGCACTTTGCAAAAAACACCTCTGTTTTCCTTCAAAAATTTGGATGTGTCCACGTTGCGCTTTGGGGCGTTTCCTGTCGCGGGCGCTAAGCCTACCCACACAAGTGTGGTATCATTTTTATCGGGGGACGTGGGGGAACGCTGGGTGGAAGGAAATTTGTGGCTCCTCTCAGATTCCAGAACGTTCTGCCACAGAAATGTGAGGAACATATGTTTGTTTAGCCAAATTCCGAGGTTTGCAAAGGATTCTGGGTAACAGAACCTGGTCCGAGCCACACAAGTCACCCCATCTTGGATTCCCCTAGGTCTCTAGTTTTCAGAAATGCACAGGTTTGGTAGGTTTCCCTAGGTGGCGGCTGAGCTACAGGCCAAAATCTACAGGTAGGCACTTTGCAAAAAAGACCTCTGTTTTCCTTCAAAAATTTGGCTGTGTCCACGTTGCGCTTTGGGGCATTTCCTGTCGTGGGCGCTAGGCCTACCCACACAAGTGAGGTATCATTTTTATCGGGAGACGTGGGGGAACGCTGGGTGGAAGGAAATTTGTGGCTCCTCTCATATTCCAGAACTTTCTGCCACAGAAATGTGAGGAACATGTGTTTTTTTAGCCAAATTTTGAGGTTTGCAAAGGGTTCTGGGTAACAGAACCTGGTCCGAGCCACACAAGTCACCCCATCTTGGATTCCCCTAGGACTCTAGTTTTTAGAAATGCACAGGTTTGGTAGGTTTCCCTAGGTGGCGGCTGAGCTACAAGCCAAAATCTACAGGTAGGCACTTTGCAAAAAACACCTCTGTTTTCCTTCAAAAATTTGGATGTGTCCACGTTGCGCTTTGGGGCGTTTCCTGTCGCGGGCGCAAGGCCTACCCACACAAGTGAGGTATCAGTTTTATCGGGAGATGTGGGGGAACGCTGGGTGGAAGGAAATTTGTGGCTCCTCTCAGATTCCAGAACGTTCTGCCACAGAAATGTGAGGAACATATGTTTTTTTAGCCAAATTCTGAGGTTTGCAAAGGATTCTGGGTAAGAGAACCTGGTCCGAGGCACACAAGTCACCCCATCTTGGATTCCCCTAGGACTCTAGTTTTTAGAAATGCACAGGTTTGGTAGGTTTCCCTACGTGGCGGCTGAGCTACAAGCCAAAATCTACAGGTAGGCACTTTGCAAAAAACACCTCTGTTTTCCTTCAAAAATTTGGATGTGTCCACGTTGCGCTTTGGGGCGTTTCCTGTCGCGGGCGCTAGGCCTACCCACACAAGTGAGGTATCATTTTTATCGGGAGACGTGGGGGAACGCTGGGTGGAAGCAAATTCGTGGCTCCTCTCAGATTCCAGAACTTTCTGCCACAGAAAAGTGAGGAACATGTGTTTTTTTAGCCAAATTTTGAGGTTTGCAATGGATTCTGGGTAACAGAACCTGGTCCGAGCCACACAAGGCACCCCATCTTGGATTCCCCTAGGTCTCTAGTTTTCAGAAATGCACAGGTTTGGTAGGTTTCCCTAGGTGGCGGCTGAGCTACAAGCCAAAATCTACAGGTAGGCACTTTGCAAAAAACACCTCTGTTTTCCTTCAAAAATTTGGATGTGTCCACGTTGCGCTTTGGGGCGTTTCCTGTCGCGGGCGCTAAGCCTACCCACACAAGTGAGGTATCATTTTTATCGGGAGACATGGGGGAACGCTGGGTGGAAGGAAATTTGTGGCTCCTCTCAGATTCCAGAACGTTCTGCCACAGAAATGTGAGGAACACGTGTTTTTTTAGCCAAATTCTGAGGTTTGCAAAGGATTCTGGGTAACAGAACCTGGTCCGAGCCACACAAGTCACCCCATCTTGGATTCCCCTAGGTCTCTAGTTTTCAGAAATGCACAGGTTTGGTAGGTTTCCCTAGGTGGCGGCTGAGCTACAGGCCAAAATCTACAGGTAGGCACTTTGCAAAAAACACCTCTGTTTTCCTTCAAAAATTTGGCTGTGTCCACGTTGCGCTTTGGGGCATTTCCTGTCGCGGGCGCTAGGCCTACCCACACAAGTGAGGTATCATTTTTATTGGGAGACGTGGGGGAACGCTGGGTGGAAGGAAATTTGTGGCTCCTCTCAGAATCCAGAACTATCTGCCACAGAAATGTGAGGAACATATGTTTTTTTAGCCAAATTTTGAGGTTTGAAAAGGATTCTGGGTAACAGAACCTGGTCCGAGCCACACAAGTCACCCCATCTTGGATTCCCCTAGGTCTCTATCTTTCAGAAATGCACAGGTTTGGTAGGTTTCCCTAGGTGGCAGCTGAGCTACAAGCCAAAATCTACAGGTAGGCACTTTGCAAAAAACACCTCTATTTTCCTTCAAAAATTTGGATATGTCCACGTTGCGCTTTGGGGCGTTTCCTGTCGCGGGCGCTAGGCCTACCCACACAAGTGAGGTATCATTTTTATCGGGAGACGTGGGGGAACGCTGGGTGGAAGGAAATTTGTGGCTCCTCTCAGATTCCAGAACTTTCTGCCACAGAAATGTGAGGAACATGTGTTGTTTTAGCCAAATTTTGAGGTTTGCAAAGGGTTCTGGGTAACAGAACCTGGTCGGAGCCACACAAGTCACCCCATCTTGGATTCCCCTAGGTCTCTAGTTTTCAGAAATGCACAGGTTTGGTAGGTTTCCCTAGGTGGCGGCTGAGCTACAAGCCAAAATCTACAGGTAGGCACTTTGCAAAAAACACCTCTGTTTTCCTTCACAAATTTGGATGTGTCCACGTTGCGCTTTGGGGCGTTTCCTGTCGCGGGCGCTAAGCCTACCCACACAAGTGAGGTATCATTTGTATCGGGAGACGTGGGGGAACGCTGGGTGGAAGAAAATTTGTGGCTCCTCTCAGAATCCAGAACTTTCTGCCACAGAAATGTGAGGAACATGTGTTTTTTTAGCCAAATTTTGAGGTTTGCAAAGGATTCTGGGTAACAGAACCAGGTCTGAGCCACACAAGTCACCCTATCTTGGATTCCCCTAGGTCTCTAGTTTTCAGAAATGCACAGGTTTGGTAGGTTTCCCTAGGTGGCGGCTGAGCTAAAAGCCAAAATCTACAGGTAGGCACTTTGCAAAAAACACCTCTGTTTTCCTTCAAAAATTTGGATGTGTCCACGTTGCGCTTTGGGGCGTTTCCTGTCGCGGGCGCTAGGCCTACCCACACAAGTGAGGTATCAGTTTTATCGGGAGATGTGGGAGAACGCTGGGTGGAAGGAAATTTGTGGCTCCTCTCAGATTCCAGAACTTTCTGCCACAGAAATGTGAGGAACAAGTGTTTTTTTAGCCAAATTTTGAGGTGTGCAAAGGATTCTGGGTAACAGAACCTGGTCCGAGCCACACAAGTCACCCCATCTTGGATTCCCCTAGGTCTCTAGTTTTCAGAAATGCACAGGTTTGGTAGGTTTCCCTAGGTGGCAGCTGAGCTACAAGCCAAAATCTACAGGTAGGCACTTTGCAAAAAACACCTCTGTTTTCCTTCAAAAATTTGGATGTGTCCACGTTGCGCTTTGGGGCGTTTCCTGTCGCGGGCGCTAGGCCTACCCACACAAGTGAGGTATCAGTTTTATCGGGAGATGTGGGGGAACGCTGGGTGGAAGGAAATTTGTGGCTCCTCTCAGATTCCAGAACTTTCTGCCACAGAAATGTGAGGAACAAGTGTTTTTTTAGCCAAATTTTGAGGTTTGCAAAGGATTCTGGGTAACAGAACCTGGTCCGAGCCACACAAGTCACCCCATCTTGGATTCCCCTAGGTCTCTAGTTTTCAGAAATGCACAGGTTTGGTAGGTTTCCCTAGGTGGCGGCTGAGCTACAAGCCAAAATCTACAGGTAGGCACTTTGCAAAAAACACCTCTGTTTTCCTTCACAAATTTGGATGTGTCCACGTTGCGCTTTGGGGCGTTTCCTGTCGCGGGCGCTAAGCCTACCCACACAAGTGAGGTATCATTTTTATCGGGAGACGTGGGGGAACGCTGGGTGGAAGGAAATTTGTGGCTCCTCTCAGAATCAAGAACTTTCTGCCACAGAAATGTGAGGAACATGTGTTTTTTTAGCCAAATTTTGAGGTTTGCAAAGGATTCTGGGTAACAGAACCTGGTCAGAGCCACACAAGTCACCCCATCTTGGATTCCCCTAGGTCTCTAGTTTTCAGAAATGCACAGGTTTGGTAGGTTTCCCTAGGTGGCGGCTGAGCTACAAGCCAAAATCTACAGGTAGGCACTTTGCAAAAAACACCTCTGTTTTCCTTAAAAAATTTGGATGTGTCCACATTGCGCTTTGGGGCGTTTCCTGTCGCGGGCGCTAGGCCTACCCACACAAGTGAGGTATCAGTTTTATCGGGAGACGTGGGGGAACGCTGGGTGGAAGGAAATTTGTGGCTCCTCTCAGATTCCAGAACTTTCTGCCACAGAAATGTGAGGAACAAGTGTTTTTTTAGCCAAATTTTGAGGTTTGCAAAGGATTCTGGGTAACAGAACCTGGTCCGAGCCACACAAGTCACCCCATCTTGGATTCCCCTAGGTCTCTAGTTTTCAGAAATGCACAGGTTTGGTAGGTTTCCCTAGGTGGCAGCTGAGCTACAAGCCAAAATCTACAGGTAGGCACTTTGCAAAAAACACCTCTGTTTTCCTTGAAAAATTTGGATATGTCCACGTTGCGCTTTGGGGCGTTTCATGTTGCGGGCGCTAGGCCTACCCACACAAGTGAGGTATCATTTTTATCGGGAGACGTGGGGGAACGCTGGGTGGAAGGAAATTTGTGGCTCCTCTCAGATTCCTGAACTTTCTGCCACAGAAATGTGAGGAGCATGTGTTTTTTTAGCCAAATTTTGAAGTTTGCAAAGGGTTCTGGGTAACAGAACCTGGTCCGAGCCACACAAGTCACCCCATCTTGTATTCCCCTAGGTCTCTAGTTTTCAGAAATGCACAGGTTTGGTAGGTTTCCCTAGGTGGCGGCTGAGCTACAAGCCAAAATCTACAGGTAGGCACTTTGCAAAAAACACCTCTGTTTTCCTTCACAAATTTGGATGTGTCCACGTTGCGCTTTGGGGCGTTTCCTGTCACGGGCGCTAAGCCTACCCACACAAGTGTGGTATCATTTTTATCGGGAGACGTGGGGGAACGCTGGGTGGAAGGAAATTTGTGGCTCCTCTCAGATTCCAGAACGTTCTGCCACAGAAATGTGAGGAACATATGTTTTTTTAGCCAAATTCCGAGGTTTGCAAAGGATTCTGGGTAACAGAACCTGGTCCGAGCCACACAAGTCACCCCATCTTGGATTCCCCTAGGTCTCTAGTTTTCAGAAATGCACAGGTTTGGTAGGTTTCCCTAGGTGGCGGCTGAGCTACAGGCCAAAATCTACAGGTAGGCACTTTGCAAAAAAGACCTCTGTTTTCCTTCAAAAATTTGGCTGTGTCCACGTTGCGCTTTGGGGCATTTCCTGTTGTGGGCGCTAGGCCTACCCATACAAGTGAGGTATCATTTTTATCGGGAGACGTGGGGGAACGCTGGGTGGAAGGAAATTTGTGGCTCCTCTCAGATTCCAGAACTTTCTGCCACAGAAATGTGAGGAACATGTGTTTTTTTAGCCAAATTTTGAGGTTTGCAAAGGGTTCTGGGTAACAGAACCTGGTCCGAGCCACACAAGTCACCCCATCTTGGATTCCCCTAGGACTCTAGTTTTTAGAAATGCACAGGTTTGGTAGGTTTCCCTAGGTGGCGGCTGAGCTACAAGCCAAAATCTAAAGGTAGGCACTTTGCAAAAAACACCTCTGTTTTCCTTCAAAAATTTGGATGTGTCCACGTTGCGCTTTGGGGCGTTTCCTGTCGCGGGCGCTAGGCCTACCCACACAAGTGAGGTATCAGTTTTATCGGGAGACGTGGGGGAACGCTGGGTGGAAGGAAATTTGTGGCTCCTCTCAGATTCCAGAACGTTCTGCCTCAGAAATGTGAGGAACATATGTTTTTTTAGCCAAATTCTGAGGTTTGCAAAGGATTCTGCGTAAGAGAACCTGGTCCGAGCCACACAAGTCACCCCATCTTGGATTCCCCTAGGACTCTAGTTTTTAGAAATGCACAGGTTTGGTAGGTTTCCCTAGGTGGCGGCTGAGCTACAAGCCAAAATCTACAGGTAGGCACTTTGCAAAAAACACCTCTGTTTTCCTTCAAAAATGTGGATGTGTCCACGTTGCGCTTTGGGGCGTTTCCTGTCGCGGGCGCTAGGCCTACCCACACAAGTGAGGTATCATTTTTATCGGGAGACGTGGGGGAACGCTGGGTGGAAGCAAATTCCTGGCTCCTCTCAGATTCCAGAACTTTCTGCCACAGAAAAGTGAGGAACATGTGTTTTTTTAGCCAAATTTTGAGGTTTGCAATGGATTCTGGGTAACAGAACCTGGTCCGAGCCACACAAGGCACCCCATCTTGGATTCCCCTAGGTCTCTAGTTTTCAGAAATGCACAGGTTTGGTAGGTTTCCCTAGGTGGCGGCTGAGCTACAAGCCAAAATCTACAGGTAGGCACTTTGCAAAAAACACCTCTGTTTTCCTTCAAAAATTTGGATGTGTTTACGTTGCGCTTTGGGGCGTTTCCTGTCGCGGGCGCTAAGCCTACCCACACAAGTGAGGTATCATTTTTATCGGGAGACATGGGGGAACGCTGGGTGGAAGGAAATTTGTGGCTCCTCTCAGATTCCAGAACGTTCTGCCACAGAAATGTGAGGAACACGTGTTTTTTTAGCCAAATTCTGAGGTTTGCAAAGGATTCTGGGTAACAGAACCTGGTCCGAGCCACACAAGTCACCCCATCTTGGATTCCCCTAGGTCTCTAGTTTTCAGAAATGCACAGGTTTGGTAGGTTTCCCTAGGTGGCGGCTGAGCTACAGGCCAAAATCTACAGGTAGGCACTTTGCAAAAAACACCTCTGTTTTCCTTCAAAAATTTGGCTGTGTCCACGTTGCGCTTTGGGGCGTTTCCTGTCGCGGGCGCTAGGCCTACCCACACAAGTGAGGTATCATTTTTATTGGGAGACGTGGGGGAACACTGGGTGGAAGGAAATTTGTGGCTCCTCTCAGAATCCAGAGCTTTCTGCCACAGAAATGTGAGGAACATATGTTTTTTTAGCCAAATTTTGAGGTTTGCAAAGGATTCTGGGTAACAGAACCTGGTCCGAGCCACACAAGTCACCCCATCTTGGATTCCCCTAGGTCTCTAGTTTTCAGAAATGCACAGGTTTGGTAGGTTTCCCTAGGTGGCAGCTGAGCTACAAGCCAAAATCTACAGGTAGGCACTTTGCAAAAAACACCTCTATTTTCCTTCAAAAATTTGGATATGTCCACGTTGCGCTTTGGGGCGTTTCCTGTCGCGGGCGCTAGGCCTACCCACACAAGTGAGGTATCATTTTTATCGGGAGACGTGGGGGAACACTGGGTGGAAGGAAATTTGTGGCTCCTCTCAGATTCCAGAACTTTCTGCCACAGAAATGTGAGGAACATGTGTTGTTTTAGCCAAATTTTGAGGTTTGCAAAGGGTTCTGGGTAACAGAACCTGGTCCGAGCCACACAAGTCACCCCATCTTGGATTCCCCTAGGTCTCTAGTTTTCAGAAATGCACAGGTTTGGTAGGTTTCCCTAGGTGGCGGCTGAGCTACAAGCCAAAATCTACAGGTAGGCACTTTGCAAAAAACACCTCTGTTTTCCTTCACAAATTTGGATGTGTCCACGTTGCGCTTTGGGGCGTTTCCTGTCGCGGGCGCTAAGCCTACCCACACAAGTGAGGTATCATTTGTATCGGGAGACGTGGGGGAACGCTGGGTGGAAGAAAATTTGTGGCTCCTCTCAGAATCCAGAACTTTCTGCCACAGAAATGTGAGGAACATGTGTTTTTTTAGCCAAATTTTGAGGTTTGCAAAGGGTTCTGGGTAACAGAACCTGGTCCGAGCCACACAAGTCACCCCATCTTGGATTCCCCTAGGACTCTAGTTTTTAGAAATGCACAGGTTTGGTAGGTTTCCCTAGGTGGCGGCTGAGCTACAAGCCAAAATCTACAGGTAGGCACTTTGCAAAAAACACCTCTGTTTTCCTTCAAAAATTTGGATGTGTCCACGTTGCGCTTTGGGGCGTTTCCTGTCGCGGGCGCTAGGCCTACCCACACAAGTGAGGTATCAGTTTTATCGGGAGACGTGGGGGAACGCTGGGTGGAAGGAAATTTGTGGCTCCTCTCAGATTCCAGAACGTTCTGCCTCAGAAATGTGAGGAACATATGTTTTTTTAGCCAAATTCTGAGGTTTGCAAAGGATTCTGCGTAAGAGAACCTGGTCCGAGCCACACAAGTCACCCCATCTTGGATTCCCCTAGGACTCTAGTTTTTAGAAATGCACAGGTTTGGTAGGTTTCCCTAGGTGGCGGCTGAGCTACAAGCCAAAATCTACAGGTAGGCACTTTGCAAAAAACACCTCTGTTTTCCTTCAAAAATGTGGATGTGTCCACGTTGCGCTTTGGGGCGTTTCCTGTCGCGGGCGCTAGGCCTACCCACACAAGTGAGGTATCATTTTTATCGGGAGACGTGGGGGAACGCTGGGTGGAAGCAAATTCGTGGCTCCTCTCAGATTCCAGAACTTTCTGCCACAGAAAAGTGAGGAACATGTGTTTTTTTAGCCAAATTTTGAGGTTTGCAATGGATTCTGGGTAACAGAACCTGGTCCGAGCCACACAAGGCACCCCATCTTGGATTCCCCTAGGTCTCTAGTTTTCAGAAATGCACAGGTTTGGTAGGTTTCCCTAGGTGGCGGCTGAGCTACAAGCCAAAATCTACAGGTAGGCACTTTGCAAAAAACACCTCTGTTTTCCTTCAAAAATTTGGATGTGTTTACGTTGCGCTTTGGGGCGTTTCCTGTCGCGGGCGCTAAGCCTACCCACACAAGTGAGGTATCATTTTTATCGGGAGACATGGGGGAACGCTGGGTGGAAGGAAATTTGTGGCTCCTCTCAGATTCCAGAACGTTCTGCCACAGAAATGTGAGGAACACGTGTTTTTTTAGCCAAATTCTGAGGTTTGCAAAGGATTCTGGGTAACAGAACCTGGTCCGAGCCACACAAGTCACCCCATCTTGGATTCCCCTAGGTCTCTAGTTTTCAGAAATGCACAGGTTTGGTAGGTTTCCCTAGGTGGCGGCTGAGCTACAGGCCAAAATCTACAGGTAGGCACTTTGCAAAAAACACCTCTGTTTTCCTTCAAAAATTTGTCTGTGTCCACGTTGCGCTTTGGGGCGTTTCCTGTCGCGGGCGCTAGGCCTACCCACACAAGTGAGGTATCATTTTTATTGGGAGACGTGGGGGAACACTGGGTGGAAGGAAATTTGTGGCTCCTCTCAGAATCCAGAGCTTTCTGCCACAGAAATGTGAGGAACATATGTTTTTTTAGCCAAATTTTGAGGTTTGCAAAGGATTCTGGGTAACAGAACCTGGTCCGAGCCACACAAGTCACCCCATCTTGGATTCCCCTAGGTCTCTAGTTTTCAGAAATGCACAGGTTTGGTAGGTTTCCCTAGGTGGCAGCTGAGCTACAAGCCAAAATCTACAGGTAGGCACTTTGCAAAAAACACCTCTATTTTCCTTCAAAAATTTGGATATGTCCACGTTGCGCTTTGGGGCGTTTCCTGTCGCGGGCGCTAGGCCTACCCACACAAGTGAGGTATCATTTTTATCGGGAGACGTGGGGGAACACTGGGTGGAAGGAAATTTGTGGCTCCTCTCAGATTCCAGAACTTTCTGCCACAGAAATGTGAGGAACATGTGTTGTTTTAGCCAAATTTTGAGGTTTGCAAAGGGTTCTGGGTAACAGAACCTGGTCCGAGCCACACAAGTCACCCCATCTTGGATTCCCCTAGGTCTCTAGTTTTCAGAAATGCACAGGTTTGGTAGGTTTCCCTAGGTGGCGGCTGAGCTACAAGCCAAAATCTACAGGTAGGCACTTTGCAAAAAACACCTCTGTTTTCCTTCACAAATTTGGATGTGTCCACGTTGCGCTTTGGGGCGTTTCCTGTCGCGGGCGCTAAGCCTACCCACACAAGTGAGGTATCATTTGTATCGGGAGACGTGGGGGAACGCTGGGTGGAAGAAAATTTGTGGCTCCTCTCAGAATCCAGAACTTTCTGCCACAGAAATGTGAGGAACATGTGTTTTTTTAGCCAAATTTTGAGGTTTGCAAAGGATTCTGGGTAACAGAACCTGGTCTGAGCCACACAAGTCACCCTATCTTGGATTCCCCTAGGTCTCTAGTTTTCAGAAATGCACAGGTTTGGTAGGTTTCCCTAGGTGGCGGCTGAGCTAAAAGCCAAAATCTACAGGTAGGCACTTTGCAAAAAACACCTCTGTTTTCCTTCAAAAATTTGGATGTGTCCACGTTGCGCTTTGGGGAGTTTCCTGTCGCGGGCGCTAGGCCTACCCACACAAGTGAGGTATCAGTTTTATCGGGAGATGTGGGGGAACGCTGGGTGGAAGGAAATTTGTGGCTCCTCTCAGATTCCAGAACTTTCTGCCACAGAAATGTGAGGAACAAGTGTTTTTTTAGCCAAATTTTGAGGTTTGCAAAGGATTCTGGGTAACAGAACCTGGTCCGAGCCACACAAGTCACCCCATCTTGGATTCCCCTAGGTCTCTAGTTTTCAGAAATGCACAGGTTTGGTAGGTTTCCCTAGGTGGCAGCTGAGCTACAAGCCAAAATCTACAGGTAGGCACTTTGCAAAAAACACCTCTGTTTTCCTTCAAAAATTTGGATGTGTCCACGTTGCGCTTTGGGGCGTTTCCTGTCGCGGGCGCTAGGCCTACCCACACAAGTGAGGTATCAGTTTTATCGGGAGATATGGGGGAACGCTGGGTGGAAGGAAATTTGTGGCTCCTCTCAGATTCCAGAACTTTCTGCCACAGAAATGTGAGGAACAAGTGTTTTTTTAGCCAAATTTTGAGGTTTGCAAAGGATTCTGGGTAACAGAACCTGGTCCGAGCCACACAAGTCACCCCATCTTGGATTCCCCTAGGTCTCTAGTTTTCAGAAATGCACAGGTTTGGTAGGTTTCCCTAGGTGGCAGCTGAGCTACAAGCCAAAATCTACAGGTAGGCACTTTGCAAAAAACACCTCTGTTTTCCTTCACAAATTTGGATGTGTCCACGTTGCGCTTTGGGGTGTTTCCTGTCGCGGGCGCTAAGCCTACCCACACAAGTGAGGTATCATTTGTATCGGGAGACGTGTGGGAACGCTGGGTGGAAGAAAATTTGTGGCTCCTCTCAGAATCCAGAACTTTCTGCCACAGAAATGTGAGTAACATGTGTTTTTTTAGCCAAATTTTGAGGTTTGCAAAGGATTCTGGGTAACAGAACCTGGTCTGAGCCACACAAGTCACCCCATCTTGGATTCCCCTAGGTCTCTAGTTTTCAGAAATGAACAGGTTTGGTAGGTTTCCCTAGGTGGCGGCTGAGCTAAAAGCCAAAATCTACAGGTAGGCACTTTGCAAAAAACACCTCTGTTTTCCTTCAAAAATTTGGATGTGTCCACGTTGCGCTTTGGGGCGTTTCCTGTCGCGGGCGCTAGGCCTACCCACACAAGTGAGGTATCAGTTTTATTGGGAGATGTGGGGGAACGCTGGGTGGAAGGAAATTTGTGGCTCCTCTCAGATTCCAGAACTTTCTGCCACAGAAATGTGAGGAACAAGTGTTTTTTTAGCCAAATTTTGAGGTTTGCAAAGGATTCTGGGTAACAGAACCTGGTCCGAGCCACACAAGTCACCCCATCTTGGATTCCCCTAGGTCTCTAGTTTTCAGAAATGCACAGGTTTGGTAGGTTTCCCTAGGTGGCAGCTGAGCTACAAGCCAAAATCTACAGGTAGGCACTTTGCAAAAAACACCTCTGTTTTCCTTCAAAAATTTGGATGTGTCCACGTTGCGCTTTGGGGCGTTTCCTGTCGCGGGCGCTAGGCCTACCCACACAAGTGAGGTATCAGTTTTATCGGGAGATGTGGGGGAACGCTGGGTGGAAGGAAATTTGTGGCTCCTCTCAGATTCCAGAACTTTCTGCCACAGAAATGTGAGGAACAAGTGTTTTTTTAGCCAAATTTTGAGGTTTGCAAAGGATTCTGGGTAACAGAACCTGGTCCGAGCCACACAAGTCACCCCATCTTGGATTCCCCTAGGTCTCTAGTTTTCAGAAATGCACAGGTTTGGTAGGTTTCCCTAGGTGGCAGCTGAGCTACAAGCCAAAATCTACAGGTAGGCACTTTGCAAAAAACACCTCTGTTTTCCTTCAAAAATTTGGATATGTCCACGTTGCGCTTTGGGGCGTTTCCTGTCGCGGGCGCTAGGCCTACCCACACAAGTGAGGTATCATTTTTATCGGGAGACGTGGGGGAACGCTGGGTGGAAGGAAATTTGTGGCTCCTCTCAGATTCCAGAACTTTCTGCCACAGAAATGTGAGGAACATGTGTTGTTTTAGCCAAATTTTGAGGTTTGCAAAGGGTTCTGGGTAACAGAACCTGGTCCGAGCCACACAAGTCACCCCATCTTGGATTCCCCTAGGTCTCTAGTTTTCAGAAATGCACAGGTTTCGTAGGTTTCCCTAGGTGGCGTCTGAGCTACAAGCCAAAATCTACAGGTAGGCACTTTGCAAAAAACACCTCTGTTTTCCTTCACAAATTTGGATGTGTCCACGTTGCGCTTTGGGGCGTTTCCTGTCGCGGGCGCTAAGCCTACCCACACAAGTGAGGTATCATTTTTATCGGGAGACGTGGGGGAACGCTGGGTGGAAGGAAATTTGTGGCTCCTCTCAGATTCCAGAACTTTCTGCCACAGAAATGTGAGGAACATGTGTTTTGTTAGCCAAATTCTGAGGTTTGCAAAGGATTCTGGGTAACAGAACCTGGTCCGAGCCACACAAGTCACCCCATCTTGGATTCCCCTAGGTCTCTAGTTTTCAGAAATGCACAGGTTTGGTAGGTTTCCCTAGGTGGCGGCTGAGCTACAGGCCAAAATCTACAGGTAGGCACTTTGCAAAAAACACCTCTGTTTTCCTTCAAAAATTTGGATGTGTCCACGTTGCGCTTTGCGGCATTTCCTGTCGCGGGCGCTAGGCCTACCCACACAAGTGAGGTATCATTTTTATCGGGAGACGTGGGGGAACGCTGGGTGGAAGGAAATTTGTGGCTCCTCTCAGAATCCAGAACTTTCTGCCACAGAAATGTGAGGAACATATGTTTTTTTAGCCAAATTTTGAGGTTTGCAAAGGATTCTGGGTAACAGAACCTGGTCCGAGCCACACAAGTCACCCCATCTTGGATTCCCCTAGGTCTCTAGTTTTCAGAAATGCACAGGTTTGGTAGGTTTCCCTAGGTGGCAGCTGAGCTACAAGCCAAAATCTACAGGTAGGCACTTTGCAAAAAACACCTCTGTTTTCCTTCAAAAATTTGGATATGTCCACGTTGCGCTTTGGGGCGTTTCCTGTCGCGGGCGCTAGGCCTACCCACACAAGTGAGGTATCATTTTTATCGGGAGACGTGGGGGAACGCTGGGTGGAAGGAAATTTGTGGCTCCTCTCAGATTCCAGAACTTTCTGCCACAGAAATGTGAGGAACATGTGTTGTTTTAGCCAAATTTTGAGGTTTGCAAAGGGTTCTGGGTAACAGAACCTGGTCCGAGCCACACAAGTCACCCCATCTTGGATTCCCCTAGGTCTCTAGTTTTCAGAAATGCACAGGTTTGGTAGGTTTCCCTAGGTGGCGGCTGAGCTACAAGCCAAAATCTACAGGTAGGCACTTTGCAAAAAACACCTCTGTTTTCCTTCACAAATTTGGATGTGTCCACGTTGCGCTTTGGGGCGTTTCCTGTCGCGGGCGCTAAGCCTACCCACACAAGTGAGGTATCATTTTTATCGGGAGACGTGGGGGAACGCTGGGTGGAAGGAAATTTGTGGCTCCTCTCAGATTCCAGAACTTTCTGCCACAGAAATGTGAGGAACATGTGTTTTGTTAGTCAAATTCTGAGGTTTGCAAAGGATTCTGGGTAACAGAACCTGGTCCGAGCCACACAAGTCACCCCATCTTGGATTCCCCTAGGTCTCTAGTTTTCAGAAATGCACAGGTTTGGTAGGTTTCCCTAGGTGGCGGCTGAGCTACAGGCCAAAATCTACAGGTAGGCACTTTGCAAAAAACACCTCTGTTTTCCTTCAAAAATGTGGATGTGTCCACGTTGCGCTTTGCGGCATTTCCTGTCGCGGGCGCTAGGCCTACCCACACAAGTGAGGTATCATTTTTATCGGGAGACGTGGGGGAACGCTGGGTGGAAGGAAATTTGTGGCTCCTCTCAGATTCCAGAACTTTCTGCCACAGAAATGTGAGGAACATGTGTTGTTTTAGCCAAATTTTGAGGTTTGCAAGGGTTCTGGGTAACAGAACCTGGTCCGAGCCACACAAGTCACCCCATCTTGGATTCCCCTAGGTCTCTAGTTTTCAGAAATGCACAGGTTTGGTAGGTTTCCCTAGGTGGCGGCTGAGCTACAAGCCAAAATCTACAGGTAGGCACTTTGCAAAAACACCTCTGTTTTCCTTCACAAATTTGGATGTGTCCACGTTGCGCTTTGGGGCGTTTCCTGTCGCGGGCGCTAAGCCTACCCACACAAGTGAGGTATCATTTTTATCGGGAGACGTGGGGGAACGCTGGGTGGAAGGAAATTTGTGGCTCCTCTCAGAATCCAGAACTTTCTGCCACAGAAATGTGAGGAACATGTGTTTTTTTAGCCAAATTTTGAGGTTTGCAAAGGATTCTGGGTAACAGAACCTGGTCCGAGCCACACAAGTCACCCCATCTTGGATTCCCCTAGGTCTCTAGTTTTCAGAAATGCACAGGTTTGGTAGGTTTCCCTAGGTGGCGGCTGAGCTACAAGCCAAAATCTACAGGTAGGCACTTTGCAAAAAACACCTCTGTTTTCCTTCAAAAATTTGGATGTGTCCACATTGCGCTTTGGGGCGTTTCCTGTCGCGGGCGCTAGGCCTACCCACACAAGTGAGGTATCAGTTTTATCGGGAGATGTGGGGGAACGCTGGGTGGAAGGAAATTTGTGGCTCCTCTCAGATTCCAGAACTTTCTGCCACAGAAATGTGAGGAACAAGTGTTTTTTTAGCCAAATTTTGAGGTTTGCAAAGGATTCTGGGTAACAGAACCTGGTCCGAGCCACACAAGTCACCCCATCTTGGATTCCCCTAGGTCTCTAGTTTTCAGAAATGCACAGGTTTGGTAGGTTTCCCTAGGTGGCAGCTGAGATACAAGCCAAAATCTACAGGTAGGCACTTTGCAAAAAACACCTCTGTTTTCCTTCAAAAATTTGGATATGTCCACGTTGCGCTTTGGGGCGTTTCCTGTTGCGGGCGCTAGGCCTACCCACACAAGTGAGGTATCATTTTTATCGGGAGACGTGGGGGAACGCTGGGTGGAAGGAAATTTGTGGCTCCTCTCAGATTCCAGAACTTTCTGCCACAGAAATGTGAGGAGCATGTGTTTTTTTAGCCAAATTTTGAGGTTTGCAAAGGGTTCTGGGTAACAGAACCTGGTCCGAGCCACACAAGTCACCCCATCTTGGATTCCCCTAGGTCTCTAGTTTTCAGAAATGCACAGGTTTGGTAGGTTTCCCTAGGTGGCGGCTGAGCTACAAGCCAAAATCTACAGGTAGGCACTTTGCAAAAAACACCTCTGTTTTCCTTCAAAAATTTGGATGTGTCCACGTTGCGCTTTGGGGCGTTTCCTGTCGCGGGCGCTAAGCCTACCCACACAAGTGTGGTATCATTTTTATCGGGAGACGTGGGGGAACGCTGGGTGGAAGGAAATTTGTGGCTCCTCTCAGATTCCAGAACGTTCTGCCACAGAAATGTGAGGAACATATGTTTTTTTAGCCAAATTCCGAGGTTTGCAAAGGATTCTGGGTAACAGAACCTGGTCCGAGCCACACAAGTCACCCCATCTTGGATTCCCCTAGGTCTCTAGTTTTCAGAAATGCACAGGTTTGGTAGGTTTCCCTAGGTGGCGGCTGAGCTACAGGCCAAAATCTACAGGTAGGCACTTTGCAAAAAAGACCTCTGTTTTCCTTCAAAAATTTGGCTGTGTCCACGTTGCGCTTTGGGGCATTTCCTGTCGTGGGCGCTAGGCCTACCCACACAAGTGAGGTATCATTTTTATCGGGAGACGTGGGGGAACGCTGGGTGGAAGGAAATTTGTGGCTCCTCTCAGATTCCAGAACTTTCTGCCACAGAAATGTGAGGAACAAGTGTTTTTTTAGCCAAATTTTGAGGTTTGCAAAGGGTTCTGGGTAACAGAACCTGGTCCGAGCCACACAAGTCACCCCATCTTGGATTCCCCTAGGACTCTAGTTTTTAGAAATGCACAGGTTTGGTAGGTTTCCCTAGGTGGCGGCTGAGCTACAAGCCAAAATCTACAGGTAGGCACTTTGCAAAAAACACCTCTGTTTTCCTTCAAAAATTTGGATGTGTCCACGTTGCGCTTTGGGGCGTTTCCTGTCGCGGGCGCTAGGCCTACCCACACAAGTGAGGTATCATTTTTATCGGGAGACGTGGGGGAACGCTGGGTGGAAGCAAATTCGTGGCTCCTCTCAGATTCCAGAACTTTCTGCCACAGAAAAGTGAGGAACATGTGTTTTTTTTAGCCAAATTTTGAGGTTTGCAATGGATTCTGGGTAACAGAACCTGGTCCGAGCCACACAAGGCACCCCATCTTGGATTCCCCTAGGTCTCTAGTTTTCAGAAATGCACAGGTTTGGTAGGTTTCCCTAGGTGGCGGCTGAGCTACAAGCCAAAATCTACAGGTAGGCACTTTGCAAAAAACACCTCTGTTTTCCTTCAAAAATTTGGATGTGTCCACGTTGCGCTTTGGGGCGTTTCCTGTCGCGGGCGCTAAGCCTACCCACACAAGTGAGGTATCATTTTTATCGGGAGACATGGGGGAACGCTGGGTGGAAGGAAATTTGTGGCTCCTCTCAGATTCCAGAACGTTCTGCCACAGAAATGTGAGGAACACGTGTTTTTTTAGCCAAATTCTGAGGTTTGCAAAGGATTCTGGGTAACAGAACCTGGTCCGAGCCACACAAGTCACCCCATCTTGGATTCCCCTAGGTCTCTAGTTTTCAGAAATGCACAGGTTTGGTAGGTTTCCCTAGGTGGCGGCTGAGCTACAGGCCAAAATCTACAGGTAGGCACTTTGCAAAAAAGACCTCTGTTTTCCTTCAAAAATTTGGCTGTGTCCACGTTGCGCTTTGGGGCATTTCCTGTCGTGGGCGCTAGGCCTACCCACACAAGTGAGGTATCATTTTTATCGGGAGACGTGGGGGAACGCTGGGTGGAAGGAAATTTGTGGCTCCTCTCAGATTCCAGAACTTTCTGCCACAGAAATGTGAGGAACATGTGTTTTTTTAGCCAAATTTTGAGGTTTGCAAAGGGTTCTGGGTAACAGAACCTGGTCCGAGCCACACAAGTCACCCCATCTTGGATTCCCCTAGGACTCTAGTTTTTAGAAATGCACAGGTTTGGTAGGTTTCCCTAGGTGGCGGCTGAGCTACAAGCCAAAATCTACAGGTAGGCACTTTGCAAAAAACACCTCTGTTTTCCTTCAAAAATTTGGATGTGTCCACGTTGCGCTTTGGGGCGTTTCCTGTCGCGGGTGCAAGGCCTACCCACACAAGTGAGGTATCAGTTTTATCGGGAGATATGGGGGAACGCTGGGTGGAAGGAAATTTGTGGCTCCTCTCAGATTCCAGAACGTTCTGCCACAGAAATGTGAGGAACATATGTTTTTTTAGCCAAATTCTGAGGTTTGCAAAGGATTCTGGGTAAGAGAACCTGGTCCGAGCCACACAAGTCACCCCATCTTGGATTCCCCTAGGACTCTAGTTTTTAGAAATGCACAGGTTTGGTAGGTTTCCCTAGGTGGCGGCTGAGCTACAAGCCAAAATCTACAGGTAGGCACTTTGCAAAAAACACCTCTGTTTTCCTTCAAAAATTTGGATGTGTCCACGTTGCGCTTTGGGGCGTTTCCTGTCGCGGGCGCTAGGCCTACCCACACAAGTGAGGTATCATTTTTATCGGGAGACGTGGGGGAACGCTGGGTGGAAGCAAATTCGTGGCTCCTCTCAGATTCCAGAACTTTCTGCCACAGAAAAGTGAGGAACATGTGTTTTTTTTAGCCAAATTTTGAGGTTTGCAATGGATTCTGGGTAACAGAACCTGGTCCGAGCCACACAAGGCACCCCATCTTGGATTCCCCTAGGTCTCTAGTTTTCAGAAATGCACAGGTTTGGTAGGTTTCCCTAGGTGGCGGCTGAGCTACAAGCCAAAATCTACAGGTAGGCACTTTGCAAAAAACACCTCTGTTTTCCTTCAAAAATTTGGATGTGTCCACGTTGCGCTTTGGGGCGTTTCCTGTCGCGGGCGCTAAGCCTACCCACACAAGTGAGGTATCATTTTTATCGGGAGACATGGGGGAACGCTGGGTGGAAGGAAATTTGTGGCTCCTCTCAGATTCCAGAACGTTCTGCCACAGAAATGTGAGGAACACGTGTTTTTTTAGCCAAATTCTGAGGTTTGCAAAGGATTCTGGGTAACAGAACCTGGTCCGAGCCACACAAGTCACCCCATCTTGGATTCCCCTAGGTCTCTAGTTTTCAGAAATGCACAGGTTTGGTAGGTTTCCCTAGGTGGCGGCTGAGCTACAGGCCAAAATCTACAGGTAGGCACTTTGCAAAAAAGACCTCTGTTTTCCTTCAAAAATTTGGCTGTGTCCACGTTGCGCTTTGGGGCATTTCCTGTCGTGGGCGCTAGGCCTACCCACACAAGTGAGGTATCATTTTTATCGGGAGACGTGGGGGAACGCTGGGTGGAAGGAAATTTGTGGCTCCTCTCAGATTCCAGAACTTTCTGCCTCAGAAATGTGAGGAACATGTGTTTTTTTAGCCAAATTTTGAGGTTTGCAAAGGGTTCTGGGTAACAGAACCTGGTCCGAGCCACACAAGTCACCCCATCTTGGATTCCCCTAGGACTCTAGTTTTTAGAAATGCACAGGTTTGGTAGGTTTCCCTAGGTGGCGGCTGAGCTACAAGCCAAAATCTACAGGTAGGCACTTTGCAAAAAACACCTCTGTTTTCCTTCAAAAATTTGGATGTGTCCACGTTGCGCTTTGGGGCGTTTCCTGTCGCGGGTGCAAGGCCTACCCACACAAGTGAGGTATCAGTTTTATCGGGAGATATGGGGGAACGCTGGGTGGAAGGAAATTTGTGGCTCCTCTCAGATTCCAGAACGTTCTGCCACAGAAATGTGAGGAACATATGTTTTTTTAGCCAAATTCTGAGGTTTGCAAAGGATTCTGGGTAAGAGAACCTGGTCCGAGCCACACAAGTCACCCCATCTTGGATTCCCCTAGGACTCTAGTTTTTAGAAATGCACAGGTTTGGTAGGTTTCCCTAGGTGGCGGCTGAGCTACAAGCCAAAATCTACAGGTAGGCACTTTGCAAAAAACACCTCTGTTTTCCTTCAAAAATTTGGATGTGTCCACGTTGCGCTTTGGGGCGTTTCCTGTCGCGGGCGCTAGGCCTACCCACACAAGTGAGGTATCATTTTTATCGGGAGACGTGGGGGAACGCTGGGTGGAAGCAAATTCGTGGCTCCTCTCAGATTCCAGAACTTTCTGCCACAGAAAAGTGAGGAACATGTGTTTTTTTTAGCCAAATTTTGAGGTTTGCAATGGATTCTGGGTAACAGAACCTGGTCCGAGCCACACAAGGCACCCCATCTTGGATTCCCCTAGGTCTCTAGTTTTCAGAAATGCACAGGTTTGGTAGGTTTCCCTAGGTGGCGGCTGAGCTACAAGCCAAAATCTACAGGTAGGCACTTTGCAAAAAACACCTCTGTTTTCCTTCAAAAATTTGGATGTGTCCACGTTGCGCTTTGGGGCGTTTCCTGTCGCGGGCGCTAAGCCTACCCACACAAGTGAGGTATCATTTTTATCGGGAGACATGGGGGAACGCTGGGTGGAAGGAAATTTGTGGCTCCTCTCAGATTCCAGAACGTTCTGCCACAGAAATGTGAGGAACACGTGTTTTTTTAGCCAAATTCTGAGGTTTGCAAAGGATTCTGGGTAACAGAACCTGGTCCGAGCCACACAAGTCACCCCATCTTGGATTCCCCTAGGTCTCTAGTTTTCAGAAATGAACAGGTTTGGTAGGTTTCCCTAGGTGGCGGCTGAGCTAAAAGCCAAAATCTACAGGTAGGCACTTTGCAAAAAACACCTCTGTTTTCCTTCAAAAATTTGGATGTGTCCACGTTGCGCTTTGGGGCGTTTCCTGTCGCGGGCGCTAGGCCTACCCACACAAGTGAGGTATCAGTTTTATTGGGAGATGTGGGGGAACGCTGGGTGGAAGGAAATTTGTGGCTCCTCTCAGATTCCAGAACTTTCTGCCACAGAAATGTGAGGAACAAGTGTTTTTTTAGCCAAATTTTGAGGTTTGCAAAGGATTCTGGGTAACAGAACCTGGTCCGAGCCACACAAGTCACCCCATCTTGGATTCCCCTAGGTCTCTTGTTTTCAGAAATGCACAGGTTTGGTAGGTTTCCCTAGGTGGCAGCTGAGCTACAAGCCAAAATCTACAGGTAGGCACTTTGCAAAAAACACCTCTGTTTTCCTTCAAAAATTTGGATGTGTCCACGTTGCGCTTTGGGGCGTTTCCTGTCGCGGGCGCTAGGCCTACCCACACAAGTGAGGTATCAGTTTTATCGGGAGATGTGGGGGAACGCTGGGTGGAAGGAAATTTGTGGCTCCTCTCAGATTCCAGAACTTTCTGCCACAGAAATGTGAGGAACAAGTGTTTTTTTAGCCAAATTTTGAGGTTTGCAAAGGATTCTGGGTAACAGAACCTGGTCCGAGCCACACAAGTCACCCCATCTTGGATTCCCCTAGGTCTCTAGTTTTCAGAAATGCACAGGTTTGGTAGGTTTCCCTAGGTGGCAGCTGAGCTACAAGCCAAAATCTACAGGTAGGCACTTTGCAAAAAACACCTCTGTTTTCCTTCAAAAATTTGGATATGTCCACGTTGCGCTTTGGGGCGTTTCCTGTCGCGGGCGCTAGGCCTACCCACACAAGTGAGGTATCATTTTTATCGGGAGACGTGGGGGAACGCTGGGTGGAAGGAAATTTGTGGCTCCTCTCAGATTCCAGAACTTTCTGCCACTGAAATGTGAGGAACATGTGTTGTTTTAGCCAAATTTTGAGGTTTGCAAAGGGTTCTGGGTAACAGAACCTGGTCCGAGCCACACAAGTCACCCCATCTTGGATTCCCCTAGGTCTCTAGTTTTCAGAAATGCACAGGTTTGGTAGGTTTCCCTAGGTGGCGGCTGAGCTACAGGCCAAAATCTACAGGTAGGCACTTTGCAAAAAACACCTCTGTTTTCCTTCAAAAATTTGGATGTGTCCACGTTGCGCTTTGCGGCATTTCCTGTCGCGGGCGCTAGGCCTACCCACACAAGTGAGGTATCATTTTTATCGGGAGACGTGGGGGAACGCTGGGTGGAAGGAAATTTGTGGCTCCTCTCAGAATCCAGAACTTTCTGCCACAGAAATGTGAGGAACATATGTTTTTTTAGCCAAATTTTGAGGTTTGCAAAGGATTCTGGGTAACAGAACCTGGTCCGAGCCACACAAGTCACCCCATCTTGGATTCCCCTAGGTCTCTAGTTTTCAGAAATGCACAGGTTTGGTAGGTTTCCCTAGGTGGCAGCTGAGCTACAAGCCAAAATCTACAGGTAGGCACTTTGCAAAAAACACCTCTGTTTTCCTTCAAAAATTTGGATATGTCCACGTTGCGCTTTGGGGCGTTTCCTGTCGCGGGCGCTAGGCCTACCCACACAAGTGAGGTATCATTTTTATCGGGAGACGTGGGGGAACGCTGGGTGGAAGGAAATTTGTGGCTCCTCTCAGATTCCAGAACTTTCTGCCACAGAAATGTGAGGAACATGTGTTGTTTTAGCCAAATTTTGAGGTTTGCAAAGGGTTCTGGGTAACAGAACCTGGTCCGAGCCACACAAGTCACCCCATCTTGGATTCCCCTAGGTCTCTAGTTTTCAGAAATGCACAGGTTTGGTAGGTTTCCCTAGGTGGCGGCTGAGCTACAAGCCAAAATCTACAGGTAGGCACTTTGCAAAAAACACCTCTGTTTTCCTTCACAAATTTGGATGTGTCCACGTTGCGCTTTGGGGCGTTTCCTGTCGCGGGCGCTAAGCCTACCCACACAAGTGAGGTATCATTTTTATCGGGAGACGTGGGGGAACGCTGGGTGGAAGGAAATTTGTGGCTCCTCTCAGATTCCAGAACTTTCTGCCACAGAAATGTGAGGAACATGTGTTTTGTTAGTCAAATTCTGAGGTTTGCAAAGGATTCTGGGTAACAGAACCTGGTCCGAGCCACACAAGTCACCCCATCTTGGATTCCCCTAGGTCTCTAGTTTTCAGAAATGCACAGGTTTGGTAGGTTTCCCTAGGTGGCGGCTGAGCTACAGGCCAAAATCTACAGGTAGGCACTTTGCAAAAAACACCTCTGTTTTCCTTCAAAAATGTGGATGTGTCCACGTTGCGCTTTGCGGCATTTCCTGTCGCGGGCGCTAGGCCTACCCACACAAGTGAGGTATCATTTTTATCGGGAGACGTGGGGGAACGCTGGGTGGAAGGAAATTTGTGGCTCCTCTCAGATTCCAGAACTTTCTGCCACAGAAATGTGAGGAACATGTGTTGTTTTAGCCAAATTTTGAGGTTTGCAAGGGTTCTGGGTAACAGAACCTGGTCCGAGCCACACAAGTCACCCCATCTTGGATTCCCCTAGGTCTCTAGTTTTCAGAAATGCACAGGTTTGGTAGGTTTCCCTAGGTGGCGGCTGAGCTACAAGCCAAAATCTACAGGTAGGCACTTTGCAAAAACACCTCTGTTTTCCTTCACAAATTTGGATGTGTCCACGTTGCGCTTTGGGGCGTTTCCTGTCGCGGGCGCTAAGCCTACCCACACAAGTGAGGTATCATTTTTATCGGGAGACGTGGGGGAACGCTGGGTGGAAGGAAATTTGTGGCTCCTCTCAGAATCCAGAACTTTCTGCCACAGAAATGTGAGGAACATGTGTTTTTTTAGCCAAATTTTGAGGTTTGCAAAGGATTCTGGGTAACAGAACCTGGTCCGAGCCACACAAGTCACCCCATCTTGGATTCCCCTAGGTCTCTAGTTTTCAGAAATGCACAGGTTTGGTAGGTTTCCCTAGGTGGCGGCTGAGCTACAAGCCAAAATCTACAGGTAGGCACTTTGCAAAAAACACCTCTGTTTTCCTTCAAAAATTTGGATGTGTCCACATTGCGCTTTGGGGCGTTTCCTGTCGCGGGCGCTAGGCCTACCCACACAAGTGAGGTATCAGTTTTATCGGGAGATGTGGGGGAACGCTGGGTGGAAGGAAATTTGTGGCTCCTCTCAGATTCCAGAACTTTCTGCCACAGAAATGTGAGGAACAAGTGTTTTTTTAGCCAAATTTTGAGGTTTGCAAAGGATTCTGGGTAACAGAACCTGGTCCGAGCCACACAAGTCACCCCATCTTGGATTCCCCTAGGTCTCTAGTTTTCAGAAATGCACAGGTTTGGTAGGTTTCCCTAGGTGGCAGCTGAGATACAAGCCAAAATCTACAGGTAGGCACTTTGCAAAAAACACCTCTGTTTTCCTTCAAAAATTTGGATATGTCCACGTTGCGCTTTGGGGCGTTTCCTGTTGCGGGCGCTAGGCCTACCCACACAAGTGAGGTATCATTTTTATCGGGAGACGTGGGGGAACGCTGGGTGGAAGGAAATTTGTGGCTCCTCTCAGATTCCAGAACTTTCTGCCACAGAAATGTGAGGAGCATGTGTTTTTTTAGCCAAATTTTGAGGTTTGCAAAGGGTTCTGGGTAACAGAACCTGGTCCGAGCCACACAAGTCACCCCATCTTGGATTCCCCTAGGTCTCTAGTTTTCAGAAATGCACAGGTTTGGTAGGTTTCCCTAGGTGGCGGCTGAGCTACAAGCCAAAATCTACAGGTAGGCACTTTGCAAAAAACACCTCTGTTTTCCTTCAAAAATTTGGATGTGTCCACGTTGCGCTTTGGGGCGTTTCCTGTCGCGGGCGCTAAGCCTACCCACACAAGTGTGGTATCATTTTTATCGGGAGACGTGGGGGAACGCTGGGTGGAAGGAAATTTGTGGCTCCTCTCAGATTCCAGAACGTTCTGCCACAGAAATGTGAGGAACATATGTTTTTTTAGCCAAATTCCGAGGTTTGCAAAGGATTCTGGGTAACAGAACCTGGTCCGAGCCACACAAGTCACCCCATCTTGGATTCCCCTAGGTCTCTAGTTTTCAGAAATGCACAGGTTTGGTAGGTTTCCCTAGGTGGCGGCTGAGCTACAGGCCAAAATCTACAGGTAGGCACTTTGCAAAAAAGACCTCTGTTTTCCTTCAAAAATTTGGCTGTGTCCACGTTGCGCTTTGGGGCATTTCCTGTCGTGGGCGCTAGGCCTACCCACACAAGTGAGGTATCATTTTTATCGGGAGACGTGGGGGAACGCTGGGTGGAAGGAAATTTGTGGCTCCTCTCAGATTCCAGAACTTTCTGCCACAGAAATGTGAGGAACAAGTGTTTTTTTAGCCAAATTTTGAGGTTTGCAAAGGGTTCTGGGTAACAGAACCTGGTCCGAGCCACACAAGTCACCCCATCTTGGATTCCCCTAGGACTCTAGTTTTTAGAAATGCACAGGTTTGGTAGGTTTCCCTAGGTGGCGGCTGAGCTACAAGCCAAAATCTACAGGTAGGCACTTTGCAAAAAACACCTCTGTTTTCCTTCAAAAATTTGGATGTGTCCACGTTGCGCTTTGGGGCGTTTCCTGTCGCGGGCGCTAGGCCTACCCACACAAGTGAGGTATCATTTTTATCGGGAGACGTGGGGGAACGCTGGGTGGAAGCAAATTCGTGGCTCCTCTCAGATTCCAGAACTTTCTGCCACAGAAAAGTGAGGAACATGTGTTTTTTTTAGCCAAATTTTTATGGTTTGCAATGGATTCTGGGTAACAGAACCTGGTCCGAGCCACACAAGGCACCCCATCTTGGATTCCCCTAGGTCTCTAGTTTTCAGAAATGCACAGGTTTGGTAGGTTTCCCTAGGTGGCGGCTGAGCTACAAGCCAAAATCTACAGGTAGGCACTTTGCAAAAAACACCTCTGTTTTCCTTCAAAAATTTGGATGTGTCCACGTTGCGCTTTGGGGCGTTTCCTGTCGCGGGCGCTAAGCCTACCCACACAAGTGAGGTATCATTTTTATCGGGAGACATGGGGGAACGCTGGGTGGAAGGAAATTTGTGGCTCCTCTCAGATTCCAGAACGTTCTGCCACAGAAATGTGAGGAACACGTGTTTTTTTAGCCAAATTCTGAGGTTTGCAAAGGATTCTGGGTAACAGAACCTGGTCCGAGCCACACAAGTCACCCCATCTTGGATTCCCCTAGGTCTCTAGTTTTCAGAAATGCACAGGTTTGGTAGGTTTCCCTAGGTGGCGGCTGAGCTACAGGCCAAAATCTACAGGTAGGCACTTTGCAAAAAAGACCTCTGTTTTCCTTCAAAAATTTGGCTGTGTCCACGTTGCGCTTTGGGGCATTTCCTGTCGTGGGCGCTAGGCCTACCCACACAAGTGAGGTATCATTTTTATCGGGAGACGTGGGGGAACGCTGGGTGGAAGGAAATTTGTGGCTCCTCTCAGATTCCAGAACTTTCTGCCACAGAAATGTGAGGAACATGTGTTTTTTTAGCCAAATTTTGAGGTTTGCAAAGGGTTCTGGGTAACAGAACCTGGTCCGAGCCACACAAGTCACCCCATCTTGGATTCCCCTAGGACTCTAGTTTTTAGAAATGCACAGGTTTGGTAGGTTTCCCTAGGTGGCGGCTGAGCTACAAGCCAAAATCTACAGGTAGGCACTTTGCAAAAAACACCTCTGTTTTCCTTCAAAAATGTGGATGTGTCCACGTTGCGCTTTGGGGCGTTTCCTGTCGCGGGTGCAAGGCCTACCCACACAAGTGAGGTATCAGTTTTATCGGGAGATATGGGGGAACGCTGGGTGGAAGGAAATTTGTGGCTCCTCTCAGATTCCAGAACGTTCTGCCACAGAAATGTGAGGAACATATGTTTTTTTAGCCAAATTCTGAGGTTTGCAAAGGATTCTGGGTAAGAGAACCTGGTCCGAGCCACACAAGTCACCCCATCTTGGATTCCCCTAGGACTCTAGTTTTTAGAAATGCACAGGTTTGGTAGGTTTCCCTAGGTGGCGGCTGAGCTACAGGCCAAAATCTACAGGTAGGCACTTTGCAAAAAACACCTCTGTTTTCCTTCAAAAATGTGGATGTGTCCACGTTGCGCTTTGCGGCATTTCCTGTCGCGGGCGCTAGGCCTACCCACACAAGTGAGGTATCATTTTTATCGGGAGACGTGGGGGAACGCTGGGTGGAAGGAAATTTGTGGCTCCTCTCAGATTCCAGAACTTTCTGCCACAGAAATGTGAGGAACATGTGTTGTTTTAGCCAAATTTTGAGGTTTGCAAGGGTTCTGGGTAACAGAACCTGGTCCGAGCCACACAAGTCACCCCATCTTGGATTCCCCTAGGTCTCTAGTTTTCAGAAATGCACAGGTTTGGTAGGTTTCCCTAGGTGGCGGCTGAGCTACAAGCCAAAATCTACAGGTAGGCACTTTGCAAAAACACCTCTGTTTTCCTTCACAAATTTGGATGTGTCCACGTTGCGCTTTGGGGCGTTTCCTGTCGCGGGCGCTAAGCCTACCCACACAAGTGAGGTATCATTTTTATCGGGAGACGTGGGGGAACGCTGGGTGGAAGGAAATTTGTGGCTCCTCTCAGAATCCAGAACTTTCTGCCACAGAAATGTGAGGAACATGTGTTTTTTTAGCCAAATTTTGAGGTTTGCAAAGGATTCTGGGTAACAGAACCTGGTCCGAGCCACACAAGTCACCCCATCTTGGATTCCCCTAGGTCTCTAGTTTTCAGAAATGCACAGGTTTGGTAGGTTTCCCTAGGTGGCGGCTGAGCTACAAGCCAAAATCTACAGGTAGGCACTTTGCAAAAAACACCTCTGTTTTCCTTCAAAAATTTGGATGTGTCCACATTGCGCTTTGGGGCGTTTCCTGTCGCGGGCGCTAGGCCTACCCACACAAGTGAGGTATCAGTTTTATCGGGAGATGTGGGGGAACGCTGGGTGGAAGGAAATTTGTGGCTCCTCTCAGATTCCAGAACTTTCTGCCACAGAAATGTGAGGAACAAGTGTTTTTTTAGCCAAATTTTGAGGTTTGCAAAGGATTCTGGGTAACAGAACCTGGTCCGAGCCACACAAGTCACCCCATCTTGGATTCCCCTAGGTCTCTAGTTTTCAGAAATGCACAGGTTTGGTAGGTTTCCCTAGGTGGCAGCTGAGATACAAGCCAAAATCTACAGGTAGGCACTTTGCAAAAAACACCTCTGTTTTCCTTCAAAAATTTGGATATGTCCACGTTGCGCTTTGGGGCGTTTCCTGTTGCGGGCGCTAGGCCTACCCACACAAGTGAGGTATCATTTTTATCGGGAGACGTGGGGGAACGCTGGGTGGAAGGAAATTTGTGGCTCCTCTCAGATTCCAGAACTTTCTGCCACAGAAATGTGAGGAGCATGTGTTTTTTTAGCCAAATTTTGAGGTTTGCAAAGGGTTCTGGGTAACAGAACCTGGTCCGAGCCACACAAGTCACCCCATCTTGGATTCCCCTAGGTCTCTAGTTTTCAGAAATGCACAGGTTTGGTAGGTTTCCCTAGGTGGCGGCTGAGCTACAAGCCAAAATCTACAGGTAGGCACTTTGCAAAAAACACCTCTGTTTTCCTTCAAAAATTTGGATGTGTCCACGTTGCGCTTTGGGGCGTTTCCTGTCGCGGGCGCTAAGCCTACCCACACAAGTGTGGTATCATTTTTATCGGGAGACGTGGGGGAACGCTGGGTGGAAGGAAATTTGTGGCTCCTCTCAGATTCCAGAACGTTCTGCCACAGAAATGTGAGGAACATATGTTTTTTTAGCCAAATTCCGAGGTTTGCAAAGGATTCTGGGTAACAGAACCTGGTCCGAGCCACACAAGTCACCCCATCTTGGATTCCCCTAGGTCTCTAGTTTTCAGAAATGCACAGGTTTGGTAGGTTTCCCTAGGTGGCGGCTGAGCTACAGGCCAAAATCTACAGGTAGGCACTTTGCAAAAAAGACCTCTGTTTTCCTTCAAAAATTTGGCTGTGTCCACGTTGCGCTTTGGGGCATTTCCTGTCGTGGGCGCTAGGCCTACCCACACAAGTGAGGTATCATTTTTATCGGGAGACGTGGGGGAACGCTGGGTGGAAGGAAATTTGTGGCTCCTCTCAGATTCCAGAACTTTCTGCCACAGAAATGTGAGGAACAAGTGTTTTTTTAGCCAAATTTTGAGGTTTGCAAAGGGTTCTGGGTAACAGAACCTGGTCCGAGCCACACAAGTCACCCCATCTTGGATTCCCCTAGGACTCTAGTTTTTAGAAATGCACAGGTTTGGTAGGTTTCCCTAGGTGGCGGCTGAGCTACAAGCCAAAATCTAAAGGTAGGCACTTTGCAAAAAACACCTCTGTTTTCCTTCAAAAATTTGGATGTGTCCACGTTGCGCTTTGGGGCGTTTCCTGTCGCGGGCGCTAGGCCTACCCACACAAGTGAGGTATTATTTTTATCGGGAGACGTGGGGGAACGCTGGGTGGAAGCAAATTCGTGGCTCCTCTCAGATTCCAGAACTTTCTGCCACAGAAAAGTGAGGAACATGTGTTTTTTTTAGCCAAATTTTGAGGTTTGCAATGGATTCTGGGTAACAGAACCTGGTCCGAGCCACACAAGGCACCCCATCTTGGATTCCCCTAGGTCTCTAGTTTTCAGAAATGCACAGGTTTGGTAGGTTTCCCTAGGTGGCGGCTGAGCTACAAGCCAAAATCTACAGGTAGGCACTTTGCAAAAAACACCTCTGTTTTCCTTCAAAAATTTGGATGTGTCCACGTTGCGCTTTGGGGCGTTTCCTGTCGCGGGCGCTAAGCCTACCCACACAAGTGAGGTATCATTTTTATCGGGAGACATGGGGGAACGCTGGGTGGAAGGAAATTTGTGGCTCCTCTCAGATTCCAGAACGTTCTGCCACAGAAATGTGAGGAACACGTGTTTTTTTAGCCAAATTCTGAGGTTTGCAAAGGATTCTGGGTAACAGAACCTGGTCCGAGCCACACAAGTCACCCCATCTTGGATTCCCCTAGGTCTCTAGTTTTCAGAAATGCACAGGTTTGGTAGGTTTCCCTAGGTGGCGGCTGAGCTACAGGCCAAAATCTACAGGTAGGCACTTTGCAAAAAAGACCTCTGTTTTCCTTCAAAAATTTGGCTGTGTCCACGTTGCGCTTTGGGGCATTTCCTGTCGTGGGCGCTAGGCCTACCCACACAAGTGAGGTATCATTTTTATCGGGAGACGTGGGGGAACGCTGGGTGGAAGGAAATTTGTGGCTCCTCTCAGATTCCAGAACTTTCTGCCACAGAAATGTGAGGAACATGTGTTTTTTTAGCCAAATTTTGAGGTTTGCAAAGGGTTCTGGGTAACAGAACCTGGTCCGAGCCACACAAGTCACCCCATCTTGGATTCCCCTAGGACTCTAGTTTTTAGAAATGCACAGGTTTGGTAGGTTTCCCTAGGTGGCGGCTGAGCTACAAGCCAAAATCTACAGGTAGGCACTTTGCAAAAAACACCTCTGTTTTCCTTCAAAAATTTGGATGTGTCCACGTTGCGCTTTGGGGCGTTTCCTGTCGCGGGTGCAAGGCCTACCCACACAAGTGAGGTATCAGTTTTATCGGGAGATATGGGGGAACGCTGGGTGGAAGGAAATTTGTGGCTCCTCTCAGATTCCAGAACGTTCTGCCACAGAAATGTGAGGAACATATGTTTTTTTAGCCAAATTCTGAGGTTTGCAAAGGATTCTGGGTAAGAGAACCTGGTCCGAGCCACACAAGTCACCCCATCTTGGATTCCCCTAGGACTCTAGTTTTTAGAAATGCACAGGTTTGGTAGGTTTCCCTAGGTGGCGGCTGAGCTACAAGCCAAAATCTACAGGTAGGCACTTTGCAAAAAACACCTCTGTTTTCCTTCAAAAATTTGGATGTGTCCACGTTGCGCTTTGGGGCGTTTCCTGTCGCGGGCGCTAGGCCTACCCACACAAGTGAGGTATCATTTTTATCGGGAGACGTGGGGGAACGCTGGGTGGAAGCAAATTCGTGGCTCCTCTCAGATTCCAGAACTTTCTGCCACAGAAAAGTGAGGAACATGTGTTTTTTTAGCCAAATTTTGAGGTTTGCAATGGATTCTGGGTAACAGAACCTGGTTCGAGCCACACAAGGCACCCCATCTTGGATTCCCCTAGGTCTCTAGTTTTCAGAAATGCACAGGTTTGGTAGGTTTCCCTAGGTGGCGGCTGAGCTACAAGCCAAAATCTACAGGTAGGCACTTTGCAAAAAACACCTCTGTTTTCCTTCAAAAATTTGGATGTGTCCACGTTGCGCTTTGGGGCGTTTCCTGTCGCGGGCGCTAAGCCTACCCACACAAGTGAGGTATCATTTTTATCGGGAGACATGGGGGAACGCTGGGTGGAAGGAAATTTGTGGCTCCTCTCAGATTCCAGAACGTTCTGCCACAGAAATGTGAGGAACACGTGTTTTTTTAGCCAAATTCTGAGGTTTGCAAAGGATTCTGGGTAACAGAACCTGGTCCGAGCCACACAAGTCACCCCATCTTGGATTCCCCTAGGTCTCTAGTTTTCAGAAATGAACAGGTTTGGTAGGTTTCCCTAGGTGGCGGCTGAGCTAAAAGCCAAAATCTACAGGTAGGCACTTTGCAAAAAACACCTCTGTTTTCCTTCAAAAATTTGGATGTGTCCACGTTGCGCTTTGGGGCGTTTCCTGTCGCGGGCGCTAGGCCTACCCACACAAGTGAGGTATCAGTTTTATTGGGAGATGTGGGGGAACGCTGGGTGGAAGGAAATTTGTGGCTCCTCTCAGATTCCAGAACTTTCTGCCACAGAAATGTGAGGAACAAGTGTTTTTTTTAGCCAAATTTTGAGGTTTGCAAAGGATTCTGGGTAACAGAACCTGGTCCGAGCCACACAAGTCACCCCATCTTGGATTCCCCTAGGTCTCTAGTTTTCAGAAATGCACAGGTTTGGTAGGTTTCCCTAGGTGGCAGCTGAGCTACAAGCCAAAATCTACAGGTAGGCACTTTGCAAAAAACACCTCTGTTTTCCTTCAAAAATTTGGATGTGTCCACGTTGCGCTTTGGGGCGTTTCCTGTCGCGGGCGCTAGGCCTACCCACACAAGTGAGGTATCAGTTTTATCGGGAGATGTGGGGGAACGCTGGGTGGAAGGAAATTTGTGGCTCCTCTCAGATTCCAGAACTTTCTGCCACAGAAATGTGAGGAACAAGTGTTTTTTTAGCCAAATTTTGAGGTTTGCAAAGGATTCTGGGTAACAGAACCTGGTCCGAGCCACACAAGTCACCCCATCTTGGATTCCCCTAGGTCTCTAGTTTTCAGAAATGCACAGGTTTGGTAGGTTTCCCTAGGTGGCAGCTGAGCTACAAGCCAAAATCTACAGGTAGGCACTTTGCAAAAAACACCTCTGTTTTCCTTCAAAAATTTGGATATGTCCACGTTGCGCTTTGGGGCGTTTCCTGTCGCGGGCGCTAGGCCTACCCACACAAGTGAGGTATCATTTTTATCGGGAGACGTGGGGGAACGCTGGGTGGAAGGAAATTTGTGGCTCCTCTCAGATTCCAGAACTTTCTGCCACTGAAATGTGAGGAACATGTGTTGTTTTAGCCAAATTTTGAGGTTTGCAAAGGGTTCTGGGTAACAGAACCTGGTCCGAGCCACACAAGTCACCCCATCTTGGATTCCCCTAGGTCTCTAGTTTTCAGAAATGCACAGGTTTGGTAGGTTTCCCTAGGTGGCGTCTGAGCTACAAGCCAAAATCTACAGGTAGGCACTTTGCAAAAAACACCTCTGTTTTCCTTCACAAATTTGGATGTGTCCACGTTTCGCTTTGGGGCGTTTCCTGTCGCGGGCGCTAAGCCTACCCACACAAGTGAGGTATCATTTTTATCGGGAGATGTGGGGGAACGCTGGGTGGAAGGAAATTTGTGGCTCCTCTCAGATTCCAGAACTTTCTGCCACAGAAATGTGAGGAACATGTGTTTTGTTAGCCAAATTCTGAGGTTTGCAAAGGATTCTGGGTAACAGAACCTGGTCCGAGCCACACAAGTCACCCCATCTTGGATTCCCCTAGGTCTCTAGTTTTCAGAAATGCACAGGTTTGGTAGGTTTCCCTAGGTGGCGGCTGAGCTACAGGCCAAAATCTACAGGTAGGCACTTTGCAAAAAACACCTCTGTTTTCCTTCAAAAATTTGGATGTGTCCACGTTGCGCTTTGCGGCATTTCCTGTCGCGGGCGCTAGGCCTACCCACACAAGTGAGGTATCATTTTTATCGGGAGACGTGGGGGAACGCTGGGTGGAAGGAAATTTGTGGCTCCTCTCAGAATCCAGAACTTTCTGCCACAGAAATGTGAGGAACATATGTTTTTTTAGCCAAATTTTGAGGTTTGCAAAGGATTCTGGGTAACAGAACCTGGTCCGAGCCACACAAGTCACCCCATCTTGGATTCCCCTAGGTCTCTAGTTTTCAGAAATGCACAGGTTTGGTAGGTTTCCCTAGGTGGCAGCTGAGCTACAAGCCAAAATCTACAGGTAGGCACTTTGCAAAAAACACCTCTGTTTTCCTTCAAAAATTTGGATATGTCCACGTTGCGCTTTGGGGCGTTTCTGTCGCGGGCCCTAGGCCTACCCACACAAGTGAGGTATCATTTTTATCGGGAGACGTGGGGGAACGCTGGGTGGAAGGAAATTTGTGGCTCCTCTCAGATTCCAGAACTTTCTGCCACAGAAATGTGAGGAACATGTGTTGTTTTAGCCAAATTTTGAGGTTTGCAAAGGGTTCTGGGTAACAGAACCTGGTCCGAGCCACACAAGTCACCCCATCTTGGATTCCCCTAGGTCTCTAGTTTTCAGAAATGCACAGGTTTGGTAGGTTTCCCTAGGTGGCGGCTGAGCTACAAGCCAAAATCTACAGGTAGGCACTTTGCAAAAAACACCTCTGTTTTCCTTCACAAATTTGGATGTGTCCACGTTGCGCTTTGGGGCGTTTCCTGTCGCGGGCGCTAAGCCTACCCACACAAGTGAGGTATCATTTTTATCGGGAGACGTGGGGGAACGCTGGGTGGAAGGAAATTTGTGGCTCCTCTCAGATTCCAGAACTTTCTGCCACAGAAATGTGAGGAACATGTGTTTTGTTAGTCAAATTCTGAGGTTTGCAAAGGATTCTGGGTAACAGAACCTGGTCCGAGCCACACAAGTCACCCCATCTTGGATTCCCCTAGGTCTCTAGTTTTCAGAAATGCACAGGTTTGGTAGGTTTCCCTAGGTGGCGGCTGAGCTACAGGCCAAAATCTACAGGTAGGCACTTTGCAAAAAACATCTCTGTTTTCCTTCAAAAATGTGGATGTGTCCACGTTGCGCTTTGCGGCATTTCCTGTCGCGGGCGCTAGGCCTACCCACACAAGTGAGGTATCATTTTTATCGGGAGAAGTGGGGGAACGCTGGGTGGAAGGAAATTTGTGGCTCCTCTCAGATTCCAGAACTTTCTGCCACAGAAATGTGAGGAACATGTGTTGTTTTAGCCAAATTTTGAGGTTTGCAAGGGTTCTGGGTAACAGAACCTGGTCCGAGCCACACAAGTCACCCCATCTTGGATTCCCCTAGGTCTCTAGTTTTCAGAAATGCACAGGTTTGGTAGGTTTCCCTAGGTGGCGGCTGAGCTACAAGCCAAAATCTACAGGTAGGCACTTTGCAAAAACACCTCTGTTTTCCTTCACAAATTTGGATGTGTCCACGTTGCGCTTTGGGGCGTTTCCTGTCGCGGGCGCTAAGCCTACCCACACAAGTAAGGTATCATTTTTATCGGGAGACGTGGGGGAACGCTGGGTGGAAGGAAATTTGTGGCTCCTCTCAGAATCCAGAACTTTCTGCCACAGAAATGTGAGGAACATGTGTTTTTTTAGCCAAATTTTGAGGTTTGCAAAGGATTCTGGGTAACAGAACCTGGTCCGAGCCACACAAGTCACCCCATCTTGGATTCCCCTAGGTCTCTAGTTTCCAGAAATGCACAGGTTTGGTAGGTTTCCCTAGGTGGCGGCTGAGCTACAAGCCAAAATCTACAGGTAGGCACTTTGCAAAAAACACCTCTGTTTTCCTTCAAAAATTTGGATGTGTCCACATTGCGCTTTGGGGCGTTTCCTGTCGCGGGCGCTAGGCCTACCCACACAAGTGAGGTATCAGTTTTATCGGGAGATGTGGGGGAACGCTGGGTGGAAGGAAATTTGTGGCTCCTCTCAGATTCCAGAACTTTCTGCCACAGAAATGTGAGGAACAAGTGTTTTTTTAGCCAAATTTTGAGGTTTGCAAAGGATTCTGGGTAACAGAACCTGGTCCGAGCCACACAAGTCACCCCATCTTGGATTCCCCTAAGTCTCTAGTTTTCAGAAATGCACAGGTTTGGTAGGTTTCCCTAGGTGGCAGCTGAGATACAAGCCAAAATCTACAGGTAGGCACTTTGCAAAAAACACCTCTGTTTTCCTTCAAAAATTTGGATATGTCCACGTTGCGCTTTGGGGCGTTTCCTGTTGCGGGCGCTAGGCCTACCCACACAAGTGAGGTATCATTTTTATCGGGAGACGTGGGGGAACGCTGGGTGGAAGGAAATTTGTGGCTCCTCTCAGATTCCAGAACTTTCTGCCACAGAAATGTGAGGAGCATGTGTTTTTTTAGCCAAATTTTGAGGTTTGCAAAGGGTTCTGGGTAACAGAACCTGGTCCGAGCCACACAAGTCACCCCATCTTGGATTCCCCTAGGTCTCTAGTTTTCAGAAATGCACAGGTTTGGTAGGTTTCCCTAGGTGGCGGCTGAGCTACAAGCCAAAATCTACAGGTAGGCACTTTGCAAAAAACACCTCTGTTTTCCTTCAAAAATTTGGATGTGTCCACGTTGCGCTTTGGGGCGTTTCCTGTCGCGGGCGCTAAGCCTACCCACACAAGTGTGGTATCATTTTTATCGGGAGACGTGGGGGAACGCTGGGTGGAAGGAAATTTGTGGCTCCTCTCAGATTCCAGAACGTTCTGCCACAGAAATGTGAGGAACATATGTTTTTTTAGCCAAATTCCGAGGTTTGCAAAGGATTCTGGGTAACAGAACCTGGTCCGAGCCACACAAGTCACCCCATCTTGGATTCCCCTAGGTCTCTAGTTTTCAGAAATGCACAGGTTTGGTAGGTTTCCCTAGGTGGCAGCTGAGCTACAGGCCAAAATCTACAGGTAGGCACTTTGCAAAAAAGACCTCTGTTTTCCTTCAAAAATTTGGCTGTGTCCACGTTGCGCTTTGGGGCATTTCCTGTCGTGGGCGCTAGGCCTACCCACACAAGTGAGGTATCATTTTTATCGGGAGACGTGGGGGAACGCTGGGTCGAAGGAAAGTTGTGGCTCCTCTCAGATTCCAGAACTTTCTGCCACAGAAATGTGAGGAACAAGTGTTTTTTTAGCCAAATTTTGAGGTTTGCAAAGGGTTCTGGGTAACAGAACCTGGTCCGAGCCACACAAGTCACCCCATCTTGGATTCCCCTAGGACTCTAGTTTTTAGAAATGCACAGGTTTGGTAGGTTTCCCTAGGTGGCGGCTGAGCTACAAGCCAAAATCTACAGGTAGGCACTTTGCAAAAAACACCTCTGTTTTCCTTCAAAAATTTGGATGTGTCCACGTTGCGCTTTGGGGCGTTTCCTGTCGCGGGCGCTAGGCCTACCCACACAAGTGAGGTATCATTTTTATCGGGAGACGTGGGGGAACGCTGGGTGGAAGCAAATTCGTGGCTCCTCTCAGATTCCAGAACTTTCTGCCACAGAAAAGTGAGGAACATGTGTTTTTTTTAGCCAAATTTTGAGGTTTGCAATGGATTCTGGGTAACAGAACCTGGTCCGAGCCACACAAGGCACCCCATCTTGGATTCCCCTAGGTCTCTAGTTTTCAGAAATGCACAGGTTTGGTAGGTTTCCCTAGGTGGCGGCTGAGCTACAAGCCAAAATCTACAGGTAGGCACTTTGCAAAAAACACCTCTGTTTTCCTTCAAAAATTTGGATGTGTCCACGTTGCGCTTTGGGGCGTTTCCTGTCGCGGGCGCTAAGCCTACCCACACAAGTGAGGTATCATTTTTATCGGGAGACATGGGGGAACGCTGGGTGGAAGGAAATTTGTGGCTCCTCTCAGATTCCAGAACGTTCTGCCACAGAAATGTGAGGAACACGTGTTTTTTTAGCCAAATTCTGAGGTTTGCAAAGGATTCTGGGTAACAGAACCTGGTCCGAGCCACACAAGTCACCCCATCTTGGATTCCCCTAGGTCTCTAGTTTTCAGAAATGCACAGGTTTGGTAGGTTTCCCTAGGTGGCGGCTGAGCTACAGGCCAAAATCTACAGGTAGGCACTTTGCAAAAAAGACCTCTGTTTTCCTTCAAAAATTTGGCTGTGTCCACGTTGCGCTTTGGGGCATTTCCTGTCGTGGGCGCTAGGCCTACCCACACAAGTGAGGTATCATTTTTATCGGGAGACGTGGGGGAACGCTGTGTGGAAGGAAATTTGTGGCTCCTCTCAGATTCCAGAACTTTCTGCCACAGAAATGTGAGGAACATGTGTTTTTTTAGCCAAATTTTGAGGTTTGCAAAGGGTTCTGGGTAACAGAACCTGGTCCGAGCCACACAAGTCACCCCATCTTGGATTCCCCTAGGACTCTAGTTTTTAGAAATGCACAGGTTTGGTAGGTTTCCCTAGGTGGCGGCTGAGCTACAAGCCAAAATCTACAGGTAGGCACTTTGCAAAAAACACCTCTGTTTTCCTTCAAAAATTTGGATGTGTCCACATTGCGCTTTGGGGCGTTTCCTGTCGCGGGCGCTAGGCCTACCCACACAAGTGAGGTATCATTTTTATCGGGAGACGTGGGGGAACGCTGGGTGGAAGCAAATTCGTGGCTCCTCTCAGATTCCAGAACTTTCTGCCACAGAAAAGTGAGGAACATGTGTTTTTTTTAGCCAAATTTTGAGGTTTGCAATGGATTCTGGGTAACAGAACCTGGTCCGAGCCACACAAGGCACCCCATCTTGGATTCCCCTAGGTCTCTAGTTTTCAGAAATGCACAGGTTTGGTAGGTTTCCCTAGGTGGCGGCTGAGCTACAAGCCAAAATCTACAGGTAGGCACTTTGCAAAAAACACCTCTGTTTTCCTTCAAAAATTTGGATGTGTCCACGTTGCGCTTTGGGGCGTTTCCTGTCGCGGGCGCTAAGCCTACCCACACAAGTGAGGTATCATTTTTATCGGGAGACATGGGGGAACGCTGGGTGGAAGGAAATTTGTGGCTCCTCTCAGATTCCAGAACGTTCTGCCACAGAAATGTGAGGAACACGTGTTTTTTTAGCCAAATTCTGAGGTTTGCAAAGGATTCTGGGTAACAGAACCTGGTCCGAGCCACACAAGTCACCCCATCTTGGATTCCCCTAGGTCTCTAGTTTTCAGAAATGCACAGGTTTGGTAGGTTTCCCTAGGTGGCAGCTGAGCTACAAGCCAAAATCTACAGGTAGGCACTTTGCAAAAAACACCTCTGTTTTCCTTCAAAAATTTGGATGTGTCCACGTTGCGCTTTGGGGCGTTTCCTGTCGCGGGCGCTAGGCCTACCCACACAAGTGAGGTATCAGTTTTATCGGGAGATGTGGGGGAACGCTGGGTGGAAGGAAATTTGTGGCTCCTCTCAGATTCCAGAACTTTCTGCCACAGAAATGTGAGGAACAAGTGTTTTTTTAGCCAAATTTTGAGGTTTGCAAAGGATTCTGGGTAACAGAACCTGGTCCGAGCCACACAAGTCACCCCATCTTGGATTCCCCTAGGTCTCTAGTTTTCAGAAATGCATAGGTTTGGTAGGTTTCCCTAGGTGGCAGCTGAGCTACAAGCCAAAATCTACAGGTAGGCACTTTGCAAAAAACACCTCTGTTTTCCTTCAAAAATTTGGATATGTCCACGTTGCGCTTTGGGGCGTTTCCTGTCGCGGGCGCTAGGCCTACCCACACAAGTGATGTATCATTTTTATCGGGAGACGTGGGGGAACGCTGGGTGGAAGGAAATTTGTGGCTCCTCTCAGATTCCAGAACTTTCTGCCACAGAAATGTGAGGAACATGTGTTTTTTTAGCCAAATTTTGAGGTTTGCAAAGGGTTCTGGGTAACAGAACCTGGTCCGAGCCACACAAGTCACCCCATCTTGGATTCCCCTAGGTCTCTAGTTTTCAGAAATGCACAGGTTTGGTAGGTTTCCCTAGGTGGCGTCTGAGCTACAAGCCAAAATCTACAGGTAGGCACTTTGCAAAAAACACCTCTGTTTTCCTTCACAAATTTGGATGTGTCCACGTTGCGCTTTGGGGCGTTTCCTGTCGCGGGCGCTAAGCCTACCCACACAAGTGAGGTATCATTTTTATCGGGAGACGTGGGGGAACGCTGGGTGGAAGGAAATTTGTGGCTCCTCTCAGATTCCAGAACTTTCTGCCACAGAAATGTGAGGAACATGTGTTTTGTTAGCCAAATTCTGAGGTTTGCAAAGGATTCTGGGTAACAGAACCTGGTCCGAGCCACACAAGTCACCCCATCTTGGATTCCCCTAGGTCTCTAGTTTTCAGAAATGCACAGGTTTGGTAGGTTTCCCTAGGTGGCGGCTGAGCTACAGGCCAAAATCTACAGGTAGGCACTTTGCAAAAAACACCTCTGTTTTCCTTCAAAAATTTGGATGTGTCCACGTTGCGCTTTGCGGCATTTCCTGTCGCGGGCGCTAGGCCTACCCACACAAGTGAGGTATCATTTTTATCGGGAGACGTGGGGGAACGCTGGGTGGAAGGAAATTTGTGGCTCCTCTCAGAATCCAGAACTTTCTGCCACAGAAATGTGAAGAACATATGTTTTTTTAGCCAAATTTTGAGGTTTGCAAAGGATTCTGGGTAACAGAACCTGGTCCGAGCCACACAAGTCACCCCATCTTGGATTCCCCTAGGTCTCTAGTTTTCAGAAATGCACAGGTTTGGTAGGTTTCCCTAGGTGGCAGCTGAGCTACAAGCCAAAATCTACAGGTAGGCACTTTGCAAAAAACACCTCTGTTTTCCTTCAAAAATTTGGATATGTCCACGTTGCGCTTTGGGGCGTTTCCTGTCGCGGGCGCTAGGCCTACCCACACAAGTGAGGTATCATTTTTATCGGGAGACGTGGGGGAACGCTGGGTGGAAGGAAATTTGTGGCTCCTCTCAGATTCCAGAACTTTCTGCCACAGAAATGTGAGGAACATGTGTTGTTTTAGCCAAATTTTGAGGTTTGCAAAGGGTTCTGGGTAACAGAACCTGGTCTGAGCCACACAAGTCACCCCATCTTGGATTCCCCTAGGTCTCTAGTTTTCAGAAATGCACAGGTTTGGTAGGTTTCCCTAGGTGGCGGCTGAGCTACAAGCCAAAATCTACAGGTAGGCACTTTGCAAAAAACACCTCTGTTTTCCTTCACAAATTTGGATGTGTCCACGTTGCGCTTTGGGGTGTTTCCTGTCGCGGGCGCTAAGCCTACCCACACAAGTGAGGTATCATTTTTATCGGGAGACGTGGGGGAACGCTGGGTGGAAGGAAATTTGTGGCTCCTCTCAGATTCCAGAACTTTCTGCCACAGAAATGTGAGGAACATGTGTTTTGTTAGCCAAATTCTGAGGTTTGCAAAGGATTCTGGGTAACAGAACCTGGTCCGAGCCACACAAGTCACCCCATCTTGGATTCCCCTAGGTCTCTAGTTTTCAGAAATGCACAGGTTTGGTAGGTTTCCCTAGGTGGCGGCTGAGCTACAGGCCAAAATCTACAGGTAGGCACTTTGCAAAAAACACCTCTGTTTTCCTTCAAAAATTTGGATGTGTCCACGTTGCGCTTTGCGGCATTTCCTGTCGCGGGCGCTAGGCCTACCCACACAAGTGAGGTATCATTTTTATAGGGAGACGTGGGGGAACGCTGGGTGGAAGGAAATTTGTGGCTCCTCTCAGAATCCAGAACTTTCTGCCACAGAAATGTGAGGAACATATGTTTTTTTAGCCAAATTTTGAGGTTTGCAAAGGATTCTGGGTAACAGAACCTGGTCCGAGCCACACAAGTCACCCCATCTTGGATTCCCCTAGGTCTCTAGTTTTCAGAAATGCACAGGTTTGGTAGGTTTCCCTAGGTGGCAGCTGAGCTACAAGCCAAAATCTACAGGTAGGCACTTTGCAAAAAACACCTCTGTTTTCCTTCAAAAATTTGGATATGTCCACGTTGCGCTTTGGGGCGTTTCCTGTCGCGGGCGCTAGGCCTACCCACACAAGTGAGGTATCATTTTTATCGGGAGACGTGGGGGAACGCTGGGTGGAAGGAAATTTGTGGCTCCTCTCAGATTCCAGAACTTTCTGCCACAGAAATGTGAGGAACATGTGTTGTTTTAGCCAAATTTTGAGGTTTGCAAGGGTTCTGGGTAACAGAACCTGGTCCGAGCCACACAAGTCACCCCATCTTGGATTCCCCTAGGTCTCTAGTTTTCAGAAATGCACAGGTTTGGTAGGTTTCCCTAGGTGGCGGCTGAGCTACAAGCCAAAATCTACAGGTAGGCACTTTGCAAAAACACCTCTGTTTTCCTTCACAAATTTGGATGTGTCCACGTTGCGCTTTGGGGCGTTTCCTGTCGCGGGCGCTAAGCCTACCCACACAAGTGAGGTATCATTTTTATCGGGAGACGTGGGGGAACGCTGGGTGGAAGGAAATTTGTGGCTCCTCTCAGAATCCAGAACTTTCTGCCACAGAAATGTGAGGAACATGTGTTTTTTTAGCCAAATTTTGAGGTTTGCAAAGGATTCTGGGTAACAGAACCTGGTCCGAGCCACACAAGTCACCCCATCTTGGATTCCCCTAGGTCTCTAGTTTTCAGAAATGCACAGGTTTGGTAGGTTTCCCTAGGTGGCGGCTGAGCTACAAGCCAAAATCTACAGGTAGGCACTTTGCAAAAAACACCTCTGTTTTCCTTCAAAAATTTGGATGTGTCCACATTGCGCTTTGGGGCGTTTCCTGTCGCGGGCGCTAGGCCTACCCACACAAGTGAGGTATCAGTTTTATCGGGAGATGTGGGGGAACGCTGGGTGGAAGGAAATTTGTGGCTCCTCTCAGATTCCAGAACTTTCTGCCACAGAAATGTGAGGAACAAGTGTTTTTTTAGCCAAATTTTGAGGTTTGCAAAGGATTCTGGGTAACAGAACCTGGTACGAGCCACACAAGTCACCCCATCTTGGATTCCCCTAGGTCTCTAGTTTTCAGAAATGCACAGGTTTGGTAGGTTTCCCTAGGTGGCAGCTGAGCTACAAGCCAAAATCTACAGGTAGGCACTTTGCAAAAAACACCTCTGTTTTCCTTCAAAAATTTGGATATGTCCACGTTGCGCTTTGGGGCGTTTCCTGTTGCGGGCGCTAGGCCTACCCACACAAGTGAGGTATCATTTTTATCGGGAGACGTGGGGGAACGCTGGGTGGAAGGAAATTTGTGGCTCCTCTCAGATTCCAGAACTTTCTGCCACAGAAATGTGAGGAGCATGTGTTTTTTTAGCCAAATTTTGAGGTTTGCAAAGGGTTCTGGGTAACAGAACCTGGTCCGAGCCACACAAGTCACCCCATCTTGGATTCCCCTAGGTCTCTAGTTTTCAGAAATGCACAGGTTTGGTAGGTTTCCCTAGGTGGCGGCTGAGCTACAAGCCAAAATCTACAGGTAGGCACTTTGCAAAAAACACCTCTGTTTTCCTTCAAAAATTTGGATGTGTCCACGTTGCGCTTTGGGGCGTTTCCTGTCGCGGGCGCTAAGCCTACCCACACAAGTGTGGCATCATTTTTATCGGGAGACGTGGGGGAACGCTGGGTGGAAGGAAATTTGTGGCTCCTCTCAGATTCCAGAACGTTCTGCCACAGAAATGTGAGGAACATATGTTTTTTTAGCCAAATTCCGAGGTTTGCAAAGGATTCTGGGTAACAGAACCTGGTCCGAGCCACACAAGTCACCCCATCTTGGATTCCCCTAGGTCTCTAGTTTTCAGAAATGCACAGGTTTGGTAGGTTTCCATAGGTGGCGGCTGAGCTACAGGCCAAAATCTACAGGTAGGCACTTTGCAAAAAAGACCTCTGTTTTCCTTCAAAAATTTGGCTGTGTCCACGTTGCGCTTTGGGGCATTTCCTGTCGTGGGCGCTAGGCCTACCCACACAAGTGAGGTATCATTTTTATCGGGAGACGTGGGGGAACGCTGGGTGGAAGGAAATTTGTGGCTCCTCTCAGATTCCAGAACTTTCTGCCACAGAAATGTGAGGAACATGTGTTTTTTTAGCCAAATTTTGAGGTTTGCAAAGGGTTCTGGGTAACAGAACCTGGTCCGAGCCACACAAGTCACCCCATCTTGGGTTCCCCTAGGACTCTAGTTTTTAGAAATGCACAGGTTTGGTAGGTTTCCCTAGGTGGCGGCTGAGCTACAAGCCAAAATCTACAGGTAGGCACTTTGCAAAAAACACCTCTGTTTTCCTTCAAAAATTTGGATGTGTCCACGTTGCGCTTTGGGGCGTTTCCTGTCGCGGGCGCAAGACCTACCCACACAAGTGAGGTATCAGTTTTATCGGGAGATATGGGGGAACGCTGGGTGGAAGGAAATTTGTGGCTCCTCTCAGATTCCAGAACGTTCTGCCACAGAAATGTGAGGAACATATGTTTTTTTAGCCAAATTCTGAGGTTTGCAAAGGATTCTGGGTAAGAGAACCTGGTCCGAGCCACACAAGTCACCCCATCTTGGATTCCCCTAGGACTCTAGTTTTTAGAAATGCACAGGTTTGGTAGGTTTCCCTAGGTGGCGGCTGAGCTACAAGCCAAAATCTACAGGTAGGCACTTTGCAAAAAACACCTCTGTTTTCCTTCAAAAATGTGGATGTGTCCACGTTGCGCTTTGGGGCGTTTCCTGTCGCGGGCGCTAGGCCTACCCACACAAGTGAGGTATCATTTTTATCGGGAGACGTGGGGGAACGCTGGGTGGAAGCAAATTCGTGGCTCCTCTCAGATTCCAGAATGTTCTGCCACAGAAATGTGAGGAACACGTGTTTTTTTAGCCAAATTCTGAGGTTTGCAAAGGATTCTGGGAAACAGAACCTGGTCCGAGCCACACAAGTCACCCCATCTTGGATTCCCCTAGGTCTCTAGTTTTCAGAAATGCACAGGTTTGGTAGGTTTCCCTAGGTGGCGGCTGAGCTACAGGCCAAAATCTACAGGTAGGCACTTTGCAAAAAACACCTCTGTTTTCCTTCAAAAATTTGGCTGTGTCCACGTTGCGCTTTGGGGCATTTCCTGTCGCGGGCGCTAGGCCTACCCACACAAGTGAGGTATCATTTTTATTGGGAGACGTGGGGGAACGCTGGGTGGAAGGAAATTTGTGGCTCCTCTCAGAATCCAGAACTTTCTGCCACAGAAATGTGAGGAACATATGTTTTTTTAGCAAAATTTTGAGGTTTGAAAAGGATTCTGGGTAACAGAACCTGGTCCGAGCCACACAAGTCACCCCATCTTGGATTCCCCTAGGTCTCTAGTTTTCAGAAATGCACAGGTTTGGTAGGTTTCCCTAGGTGGCAGCTGAGCTACAAGCCAAAATCTACAGGTAGGCACTTTGCAAAAAACACCTCTATTTTCCTTCAAAAATTTGGATATGTCCACGTTGCGCCTTGGGGCGTTTCCTGTCGCGGGCGCTAGGCCTACCCACACAAGTGAGGTATCATTTTTATCGGGAGACGTGGGGGAACGCTGGGTGGAAGGAAATTTGTGGCTCCTCTCAGATTCCAGAACTTTCTGCCACAGAAATGTGAGGAACATGTGTTGTTTTAGCCAAATTTTGAGGTTTGCAAAGGGTTCTGGGTAACAGAACCTGGTCGGAGCCACACAAGTCACCCCATCTTGGATTCCCCTAGGTCTCTAGTTTTCAGAAATGAACAGGTTTGGTAGGTTTCCCTAGGTGGCGGCTGAGCTACAAGCCAAAATCTACAGGTAGGCACTTTGCAAAAAACACCTCTGTTTTCCTTCACAAATTTGGATGTGTCCACGTTGCGCTTTGGGGCGTTTCCTGTCGCGGGCGCTAAGCCTACCCACACAAGTGAGGTATCATTTGTATCGGGAGACGTGGGGGAACGCTGGGTGGAAGAAAATTTGTGGCTCCTCTCAGAATCCAGAACTTTCTGCCACAGAAATGTGAGGAACATGTGTTTTTTTAGCCAAATTTTGAGGTTTGCAAAGGATTCTGGGTAACAGAACCAGGTCTGAGCCACACAAGTCACCCTATCTTGGATTCCCCTAGGTCTCTAGTTTTCAGAAATGCACAGGTTTGGTAGGTTTCCCTAGGTGGCGGCTGAGCTAAAAGCCAAAATCTACAGGTAGGCACTTTGCAAAAAACACCTCTGTTTTCCTTCAAAAATTTGGATGTGTCCACGTTGCGCTTTGGGGCGTTTCCTGTCGCGGGCGCTAGGCCTACCCACACAAGTGAGGTATCAGTTTTATCGGGAGATGTGGGGGAACGCTGGGTGGAAGGAAATTTGTGGCTCCTCTCAGATTCCAGAACTTTCTGCCACAGAAATGTGAGGAACAAGTGTTTTTTTAGCCAAATTTTGAGGTGTGCAAAGGATTCTGGGTAACAGAACCTGGTCCGAGCCACACAAGTCACCCCATCTTGGATTCCCCTAGGTCTCTAGTTTTCAGAAATGCACAGGTTTGGTAGGTTTCCCTAGGTGGCAGCTGAGCTACAAGCCAAAATCTACAGGTAGGCACTTTGCAAAAAACACCTCTGTTTTCCTTCAAAAATTTGGATGTGTCCACGTTGCGCTTTGGGGCGTTTCCTGTCGCGGGCGCTAGGCCTACCCACACAAGTGAGGTATCAGTTTTATCGGGAGATGTGGGGGAACGCTGGGTGGAAGGAAATTTGTGGCTCCTCTCAGATTCCAGAACTTTCTGCCACAGAAATGTGAGGAACAAGTGTTTTTTTAGCCAAATTTTGAGGTTTGCAAAGGATTCTGGGTAACAGAACCTGGTCCGAGCCACACAAGTCACCCCATCTTGGATTCCCCTAGGTCTCTAGTTTTCAGAAATGCACAGGTTTGGTAGGTTTCCCTAGGTGGCGGCTGAGCTACAAGCCAAAATCTACAGGTAGGCACTTTGCAAAAAACACCTCTGTTTTCCTTCACAAATTTGGATGTGTCCACGTTGCGCTTTGGGGCGTTTCCTGTCGCGGGCGCTAAGCCTACCCACACAAGTGAGGTATCATTTTTATCGGGAGACGTGGGGGAACGCTGGGTGGAAGGAAATTTGTGGCTCCTCTCAGAATCCAGAACTTTCTGCCACAGAAATGTGAGGAACATGTGTTTTTTTAGCCAAATTTTGAGGTTTGCAAAGGATTCTGGGTAACAGAACCTGGTCCGAGCCACACAAGTCACCCCATCTTGGATTCCCCTAGGTCTCTAGTTTTCAGAAATGCACAGGTTTGGTAGGTTTCCCTAGGTGGCGGCTGAGCTACAAGCCAAAATCTACAGGTAGGCACTTTGCAAAAAACACCTCTGTTTTCCTTAAAAAATTTGGATGTGTCCACATTGCGCTTTGGGGCGTTTCCTGTCGCGGGCGCTAGGCCTACCCACACAAGTGAGGTATCAGTTTTATCGGGAGACGTGGGGGAACGCTGGGTGGAAGGAAATTTGTGGCTCCTCTCAGATTCCAGAACTTTCTGCCACAGAAATGTGAGGAACAAGTGTTTTTTTAGCCAAATTTTGAGGTTTGCAAAGGATTCTGGGTAACAGAACCTGGTCCGAGCCACACAAGTCACCCCATCTTGGATTCCCCTAGGTCTCTAGTTTTCAGAAATGCACAGGTTTGGTAGGTTTCCCTAGGTGGCAGCTGAGCTACAAGCCAAAATCTACAGGTAGGCACTTTGCAAAAAACACCTCTGTTTTCCTTCAAAAATTTGGATATGTCCACGTTGCGCTTTGGGGCGTTTCCTGTTGCGGGCGCTAGGCCTACCCACACAAGTGAGGTATCATTTTTATCGGGAGACGTGGGGGAACGCTGGGTAGAAGGAAATTTGTGGCTCCTCTCAGATTCCAGAACTTTCTGCCACAGAAATGTGAGGAGCATGTGTTTTTTTAGCCAAATTTTGAGGTTTGCAAAGGGTTCTGGGTAACAGAACCTGGTCCGAGCCACACAAGTCACCCCATCTTGGATTCCCCTAGGTCTCTAGTTTTCAGAAATGCACAGGTTTGGTAGGTTTCCCTAGGTGGCGGCTGAGCTACAAGCCAAAATCTACAGGTAGGCACTTTGCAAAAAACACCTCTGTTTTCCTTCAAAAATTTGGATGTGTCCACGTTGCGCTTTGGGGCATTTCCTGTCACGGGCACTAAGCCTACCCACACAAGTGTGGTATCATTTTTATCGGGAGACGTGGGGGAACGCTGGGTGGAAGGAAATTTGTGGCTCCTCTCAGATTCCAGAACGTTCTGCCACAGAAATGTGAGGAACATATGTTTTTTTAGCCAAATTCCGAGGTTTGCAAAGGATTCTGGGTAACAGAACCTGGTCCGAGTCACACAAGTCACCCCATCTTGGATTCCCCTAGGTCTCTAGTTTTCAGAAATGCACAGGTTTGGTAGGTTTCCCTAGGTGGCGGCTGAGCTACAGGCCAAAATCTACAGGTAGGCACTTTGCAAAAAAGACCTCTGTTTTCCTTCAAAAATTTGGCTGTGTCCACGTTGCGCTTTGGGGCATTTCCTGTCGTGGGCGCTAGGCCTACCCACACAAGTGAGGTATCATTTTTATCGGGAGACGTGGGGGAACGCTGGGTGGAAGGAAATTTGTGGCTCCTCTCAGATTCCAGAACTTTCTGCCACAGAAATGTGAGGAACATGTGTTTTTTTAGCCAAATTTTGAGGTTTGCAAAGGGTTCTGGGTAACAGAACCTGGTTCGAGCCACACAAGTCACCCCATCTTGGATTCCCCTAGGACTCTAGTTTTTAGAAATGCACAGGTTTGGTAGGTTTCCCTAGGTGGCGGCTGAGCTACAAGCCAAAATCTACAGGTAGGCACTTTGCAAAAAACACCTCTGTTTTCCTTCAAAAATTTGGATGTGTCCACGTTGCGCTTTGGGGCGTTTCTTGTCGCGGGCGCTAGGCCTACCCACACAAGTGAGGTATCATTTTTATCGGGAGACGTGGGGGAACGCTGGGTGGAAGGAAATTTGTGGCTCCTCTCAGATTCCAGAACTTTCTGCCACAGAAATGTGAGGAACATGTGTTTTTTTAGCCAAATTTTGAGGTTTGCAAAGGGTTCTGGGTAACAGAACCTGGTCCGAGCCACACAAGTCACCCCATCTTGGATTCCCCTAGGACTCTAGTTTTTAGAAATGCACAGGTTTGGTAGGTTTCCCTAGGTGGCGGCTGAGCTACAAGCCAAAATCTACAGGTAGGCACTTTGCAAAAAACACCTCTGTTTTCCTTCAAAAATTTGGATGTGTCCACGTTGCGCTTTGGGGCGTTTCTTGTCGCGGGCGCTAGGCCTACCCACACAAGTGAGGTATCAGTTTTATCGGGAGACGTGGGGGAACGCTGGGTGGAAGGAAATTTGTGGCTCCTCTCAGATTCCAGAACGTTCTGCCACAGAAATGTGAGGAACATATGTTTTTTTAGCCAAATTCTGAGGTTTGCAAAGGATTCTGCGTAAGAGAACCTGGTCCGAGCCACACAAGTCACCCCATCTTGGATTCCCCTAGGACTCTAGTTTTTAGAAATGCACAGGTTTGGTAGGTTTCCCTAGGTGGCGGCTGAGCTACAAGCCAAAATCTACAGGTAGGCACTTTGCAAAAAACACCTCTGTTTTCCTTCAAAAATGTGGATGTGTCCACGTTGCGCTTTGGGGCGTTTCCTGTCGCGGGCGCTAGGCCTACCCACACAAGTGAGGTATCATTTTTATCGGGAGACGTGGGGGAACGCTGGGTGGAAGCAAATTCGTGGCTCCTCTCAGATTCCAGAACTTTCTGCCACAGAAAAGTGAGGAACATGTGTTTTTTTAGCCAAATTTTGAGGTTTGCAATGGATTCTGGGTAACAGAACCTGGTCCGAGCCACACAAGGCACCCCATCTTGGATTCCCCTAGGTCTCTAGTTTTCAGAAATGCACAGGTTTGGTAGGTTTCCCTAGGTGGCGGCTGAGCTACAAGCCAAAATCTACAGGTAGGCACTTTGCAAAAAACACCTCTGTTTTCCTTCAAAAATTTGGATGTGTCCACGTTGCGCTTTGCGGCATTTCCTGTCGCGGGCGCTAGGCCTACCCACACAAGTGAGGTATCATTTTTATAGGGAGACGTGGGGGAACGCTGGGTGGAAGGAAATTTGTGACTCCTCTCAGAATCCAGAACTTTCTGCCACAGAAATGTGAGGAACATATGTTTTTTTAGCCAAATTTTGAGGTTTGCAAAGGATTCTGGGTAACAGAACCTGGTCCGAGCCACACAAGTCACCCCATCTTGGATTCCCCTAGGTCTCTAGTTTTCAGAAATGCACAGGTTTGGTAGGTTTCCCTAGGTGGCAGCTGAGCTACAAGCCAAAATCTACAGGTAGGCACTTTGCAAAAAACACCTCTGTTTTCCTTCAAAAATTTGGATATGTCCACGTTGCGCTTTGGGGCGTTTCCTGTCGCGGGCGCTAGGCCTACCCACACAAGTGAGGTATCATTTTTATCGGGAGACGTGGGGGAACGCTGGGTGGAAGGACATTTGTGGCTCCTCTCAGATTCCAGAACTTTCTGCCACAGAAATGTGAGGAACATGTGTTGTTTTAGCCAAATTTTGAGGTTTGCAAGGGTTCTGGGTAACAGAACCTGGTCCGAGCCACACAAGTCACCCCATCTTGGATTCCCCTAGGTCTCTAGTTTTCAGAAATGCACAGGTTTGGTAGGTTTCCCTAGGTGGCGGCTGAGCTACAAGCCAAAATCTACAGGTAGGCACTTTGCAAAAACACCTCTGTTTTCCTTCACAAATTTGGATGTGTCCACGTTGCGCTTTGGGGCGTTTCCTGTCGCGGGCGCTAAGCCTACCCACACAAGTGAGGTATCATTTTTATCGGGAGACGTGGGGGAACGCTGGGTGGAAGGAAATTTGTGGCTCCTCTCAGAATCCAGAACTTTCTGCCACAGAAATGTGAGGAACATGTGTTTTTTTAGCCAAATTTTGAGGTTTGCAAAGGATTCTGGGTAACAGAACCTGGTCCGAGCCACACAAGTCACCCCATCTTTGATTCCCCTAGGTCTCTAGTTTTCAGAAATGCACAGGTTTGGTAGGTTTCCCTAGGTGGCGGCTGAGCTACAAGCCAAAATCTACAGGTAGGCACTTTGCAAAAAACACCTCTGTTTTCCTTCAAAAATTTGGATGTGTCCACATTGCGCTTTGGGGCGTTTCCTGTCGCGGGCGCTAGGCCTACCCACACAAGTGAGGTATCAGTTTTATCGGGAGATGTGGGGGAACGCTGGGTGGAAGGAAATTTGTGGCTCCTCTCAGATTCCAGAACTTTCTGCCACAGAAATGTGAGGAACAAGTGTTTTTTTAGCCAAATTTTGAGGTTTGCAAAGGATTCTGGGTAACAGAACCTGGTACGAGCCACACAAGTCACCCCATCTTGGATTCCCCTAGGTCTCTAGTTTTCAGAAATGCACAGGTTTGGTAGGTTTCCCTAGGTGGCAGCTGAGCTACAAGCCAAAATCTACAGGTAGGCACTTTGCAAAAAACACCTCTGTTTTCCTTCAAAAATTTGGATATGTCCACGTTGCGCTTTGGGGCGTTTCCTGTTGCGGGCGCTAGGCCTACCCACACAAGTGAGGTATCATTTTTATCGGGAGACGTGGGGGAACGCTGGGTGGAAGGAAATTTGTGGCTCCTCTCAGATTCCAGAACTTTCTGCCACAGAAATGTGAGGAGCATGTGTTTTTTTAGCCAAATTTTGAGGTTTGCAAAGGGTTCTGGGTAACAGAACCTGGTCCGAGCCACACAAGTCACCCCATCTTGGATTCCCCTAGGTCTCTAGTTTTCAGAAATGCACAGGTTTGGTAGGTTTCCCTAGGTGGCGGCTGAGCTACAAGCCAAAATCTACAGGTAGGCACTTTGCAAAAAACACCTCTGTTTTCCTTCAAAAATTTGGATGTGTCCACGTTGCGCTTTGGGGCGTTTCCTGTCGCGGGCGCTAAGCCTACCCACACAAGTGTGGTATCATTTTTATCGGGAGACGTGGGGGAACGCTGGGTGGAAGGAAATTTGTGGCTCCTCTCAGATTCCAGAACGTTCTGCCACAGAATTGTGAGGAACATATGTTTTTTTAGCCAAATTCCGAGGTTTGCAAAGGATTCTGGGTAACAGAACCTGGTCCGAGCCACACAAGTCACCCCATCTTGGATTCCCCTAGGTCTCTAGTTTTCAGAAATGCACAGGTTTGGTAGGTTTCCATAGGTGGCGGCTGAGCTACAGGCCAAAATCTACAGGTAGGCACTTTGCAAAAAAGACCTCTGTTTTCCTTCAAAAATTTGGCTGTGTCCACGTTGCGCTTTGGGGCATTTCCTGTCGTGGGCGCTAGGCCTACCCACACAAGTGAGGTATCATTTTTATCGGGAGACGTGGGGGAACGCTGGGTGGAAGGAAATTTGTGGCTCCTCTCAGATTCCAGAACTTTCTGCCACAGAAATGTGAGGAACATGTGTTTTTTTAGCCAAATTTTGAGGTTTGCAAAGGGTTCTGGGTAACAGAACCTGGTCCGAGCCACACAAGTCACCCCATCTTGGATTCCCCTAGGACTCTAGTTTTTAGAAATGCACAGGTTTGGTAGGTTTCCCTAGGTGGCGGCTGAGCTACAAGCCAAAATCTACAGGTAGGCACTTTGCAAAAAACACCTCTGTTTTCCTTCAAAAATTTGGATGTGTCCACGTTGCGCTTTGGGGCGTTTCCTGTCGCGGGCGCAAGACCTACCCACACAAGTGAGGTATCAGTTTTATCGGGAGATATGGGGGAACGCTGGGTGGAAGGAAATTTGTGGCTCCTCTCAGATTCCAGAACGTTCTGCCACAGAAATGTGAGGAACATATGTTTTTTTAGCCAAATTCTGAGGTTTGCAAAGGATTCTGGGTAAGAGAACCTGGTCCGAGCCACACAAGTCACCCCATCTTGGATTCCCCTAGGACTCTAGTTTTTAGAAATGCACAGGTTTGGTAGGTTTCCCTAGGTGGCGGCTGAGCTACAAGCCAAAATCTACAGGTAGGCACTTTGCAAAAAACACCTCTGTTTTCCTTCAAAAATTTGGATGTGTCCACGTTGCGCTTTGGGGCGTTTCCTGTCGCGGGCGCTAGGCCTACCCACACAAGTGAGGTATCATTTTTATCGGGAGACGTGGGGGAACGCTGGGTGGAAGCAAATTCGTGGCTCCTCTCAGATTCCAGAACGTTCTGCCACAGAAATGTGAGGAACACGTGTTTTTTTAGCCAAATTCTGAGGTTTGCAAAGGATTCTGGGTAACAGAACCTGGTCCGAGCCACACAAGTCACCCCATCTTGGATTCCCCTAGGTCTCTAGTTTTCAGAAATGCACAGGTTTGGTAGGTTTCCCTAGGTGGCGGCTGAGCTACAGGCCAAAATCTACAGGTAGGCACTTTGCAAAAAACACCTCTGTTTTCCTTCAAAAATTTGGCTGTGTCCACGTTGCGCTTTGGGGCATTTCCTGTCGCGGGCGCTAGGCCTACCCACACAAGTGAGGTATCATTTTTATTGGGAGACGTGGGGGAACGCTGGGTGGAAGGAAATTTGTGGCTCCTCTCAGAATCCAGAACTTTCTGCCACAGAAATGTGAGGAACATATGTTTTTTTAGCCAAATTTTGAGGTTTGAAAAGGATTCTGGGTAACAGAACCTGGTCCGCACACAAGTCACCCCATCTTGGATTCCCCTAGGTCTCTAGTTTTCAGAAATGCACAGGTTTGGTAGGTTTCCCTAGGTGGCAGCTGAGCTACAAGCCAAAATCTACAGGTAGGCACTTTGCAAAAAACACCTCTATTTTCCTTCAAAAATTTGGATATGTCCACGTTGCGCTTTGGGGCGTTTCCTGTCGCGGGCGCTAGGCCTACCCACACAAGTGAGGTATCATTTTTATCGGGAGACGTGGGGGAACGCTGGGTGGAAGGAAATTTGTGGCTCCTCTCAGATTCCAGAACTTTCTGCCACAGAAATGTGAGGAACATGTGTTGTTTTAGCCAAATTTTGAGGTTTGCAAAGGGTTCTGGGTAACAGAACCTGGTCGGAGCCACACAAGTCACCCCATCTTGGATTCCCCTAGGTCTCTAGTTTTCAGAAATGCACAGGTTTGGTAGGTTTCCCTAGGTGGCGGCTGAGCTACAAGCCAAAATCTACAGGTAGGCTCTTTGCAAAAAACACCTCTGTTTTCCTTCACAAATTTGGATGAGTCCACGTTGCGCTTTGGGGCGTTTCCTGTCGCGGGCGCTAAGCCTACCCACACAAGTGAGGTATCATTTGTATCGGGAGACGTGGGGGAACGCTGGGTGGAAGAAAATTTGTGGCTCCTCTCAGAATCCAGAACTTTCTGCCACAGCAATGTGAGGAACATGTGTTTTTTTAGCCAAATTTTGAGGTTTGCAAAGGATTCTGGGTAACAGAACCAGGTCTGAGCCACACAAGTCACCCTATCTTGGATTCCCCTAGGTCTCTAGTTTTCAGAAATGCACAGGTTTGGTAGGTTTCCCTAGGTGGCGGCTGAGCTAAAAGCCAAAATCTACAGGTAGGCACTTTGCAAAAAACACCTCTGTTTTCCTTCAAAAATTTGGATGTGTCCACGTTGCGCTTTGGGGCGTTTCCTGTCGCGGGCGCTAGGCCTACCCACACAAGTGAGGTATCAGTTTTATCGGGAGATGTGGGGGAACGCTGGGTGGAAGGAAATTTGTGGCTCCTCTCAGATTCCAGAACTTTCTGCCACAGAAATGTGAGGAACAAGTGTTTTTTTAGCCAAATTTTGAGGTGTGCAAAGGATTCTGGGTAACAGAACCTGGTCCGAGCCACACAAGTCACCCCATCTTGGATTCCCCTAGGTCTCTAGTTTTCAGAAATGCACAGGTTTGGTAGGTTTCCCTAGGTGGCGGCTGAGCTACAAGCCAAAATCTACAGGTAGGCACTTTGCAAAAAACACCTCTGTTTTCCTTCACAAATTTGGATGTGTCCACGTTGCGCTTTGGGGCATTTCCTGTCGCGGGCGCTAAGCCTACCCACACAAGTGAGGTATCATTTTTATCGGGAGACGTGGGGGAACGCTGGGTGGAAGGAAATTTGTGGCTCCTCTCAGAATCCAGAACTTTCTGCCACAGAAATGTGAGGAACATGTGTTTTTTTAGCCAAATTTTGAGGTTTGCAAAGGATTCTGGGTAACAGAACCTGGTCCGAGCCACACAAGTCACCCCATCTTGGATTCCCCTAGGTCTCTAGTTTTCAGAAATGCACAGGTTTGGTAGGTTTCCCTAGGTGGCGGCTGAGCTACAAGCCAAAATCTACAGGTAGGCACTTTGCAAAAAACACCTCTGTTTTCCTTCAAAAATTTGGATGTGTCCACATTGCGCTTTGGGGCGTTTCCTGTCGCGGGCGCTAGGCCTACCCACACAAGTGAGGTATCAGTTTTATCGGGAGACGTGGGGGAACGCTGGGTGGAAGGAAATTTGTGGCTCCTCTCAGATTCCAGAACTTTCTGCCACAGAAATGTGAGGAACAAGTGTTTTTTTAGCCAAATTTTGAGGTTTGCAAAGGATTCTGGGTAACAGAACCTGGTCCGAGCCACACAAGTCACCCCATCTTGGATTCCCCTAGGTCTCTAGTTTTCAGAAATGCACAGGTTTGGTAGGTTTCCCTAGGTGGCAGCTGAGCTACAAGCCAAAATCTACAGGTAGGCACTTTGCAAAAAACACCTCTGTTTTCCTTCAAAAATTTGGATATGTCCACGTTGCGCTTTGGGGCGTTTCCTTTTGCGGGCGCTAGGCCTACCCACACAAGTGAGGTATCATTTTTATCGGGAGACGTGGGGGAACGCTGGGTGGAAGGAAATTTGTGGCTCCTCTCAGATTCCAGAACTTTCTGCCACAGAAATGTGAGGAGCATGTGTTTTTTTAGCCAAATTTTGAGGTTTGCAAAGGGTTCTGGGTAACAGAACCTGGTCCGAGCCACACAAGTCACCCCATCTTGGATTCCCCTAGGTCTCTAGTTTTCAGAAATGCACAGGTTTGGTAGGTTTCCCTAGGTGGCGGCTGAGCTACAAGCCAAAATCTACAGGTAGGCACTTTGCAAAAAACACCTCTGTTTTCCTTCAAAAATTTGGATGTGTCCACGTTGCGCTTTGGGGCATTTCCTGTCACGGGCACTAAGCCTACCCACACAAGTGTGGTATCATTTTTATCGGGAGACGTGCGGGAACGCTGGGTGGAAGGAAATTTGTGGCTCCTCTCAGATTCCAGAACGTTCTGCCACAGAAATGTGAGGAACATATGTTTTTTTAGCCAAATTCCGAGGTTTGCAAAGGATTCTGGGTAACAGAACCTGGTCCGAGTCACACAAGTCACCCCATCTTGGATTCCCCTAGGTCTCTAGTTTTCAGAAATGCACAGGTTTGGTAGGTTTCCCTAGGTGGCGGCTGAGCTACAGGCCAAAATCTACAGGTAGGCACTTTGCAAAAAAGACCTCTGTTTTCCTTAAAAAATTTGGCTGTGTCCACGTTGCGCTTTGGGGCATTTCCTGTCGTGGGCGCTAGGCCTACCCACACAAGTGAGGTTTCATTTTTATCGGGAGACGTGGGGGAACGCTGGGTGGAAGGAAATTTGTGGCTCCTCTCAGATTCCAGAACTTTCTGCCACAGAAATGTGAGGAACATGTGTTTTTTTAGCCAAATTTTGAGGTTTGCAAAGGGTTCTGGGTAACAGAACCTGGTCCGAGCCACACAAGTCACCCCATCTTGGATTCCCCTAGGACTCTAGTTTTTAGAAATGCACAGGTTTGGTAGGTTTCCCTAGGTGGCGGCTGAGCTACAAGCCAAAATCTACAAGTAGGCACTTTGCAAAAAACACCTCTGTTTTCCTTCAAAAATTTGGATGTGTCCACGTTGCGCTTTGGGGCGTTTCTTGTCGCGGGCGCTAGGCCTACCCACACAAGTGAGGTATCAGTTTTATCGGGAGACGTGGGGGAACGCTGGGTGGAAGGAAATTTGTGGCTCCTCTCAGATTCCAGAACGTTCTGCCACAGAAATGTGAGGAACATATGTTTTTTTAGCCAAATTCTGAGGTTTGCAAAGGATTCTGCGTAAGAGAACCTGGTCCGAGCCACACAAGTCACCCCATCTTGGATTCCCCTAGGACTCTAGTTTTTAGAAATGCACAGGTTTGGTAGGTTTCCCTAGGTGGCGGCTGAGCTACAAGCCAAAATCTACAGGTAGGCACTTTGCAAAAAACACCTCTGTTTTCCTTCAAAAATGTGGATGTGTCCACGTTGCGCTTTGGGGCGTTTCCTGTCGCGGGCGCTAGGCCTACCCACACAAGTGAGGTATCATTTTTATCGGGAGACGTGGGGGAACGCTGGGTGGAAGCAAATTCGTGGCTCCTCTCAGATTCCAGAACTTTCTGCCACAGAAAAGTGAGGAACATGTGTTTTTTTAGCCAAATTTTGAGGTTTGCAATGGATTCTGGGTAACAGAACCTGGTCCGAGCCACACAAGGCACCCCATCTTGGATTCCCCTAGGTCTCTAGTTTTCAGAAATGCACAGGTTTGGTAGGTTTCCCTAGGTGGCGGCTGAGCTACAAGCCAAAATCTACAGGTAGGCACTTTGCAAAAAACACCTCTGTTTTCCTTCAAAAATTTGGATGTGTTTACGTTGCGCTTTGGGGCGTTTCCTGTCGCGGGCGCTAAGCCTACCCACACAAGTGAGGTATCATTTTTATCGGGAGACATGGGGGAACGCTGGGTGGAAGGAAATTTGTGGCTCCTCTCAGATTCCAGAACGTTCTGCCAAAGAAATGTGAGGAACACGTGTTTTTTTAGCCAAATTCTGAGGTTTGCAAAGGATTCTGGGTAACAGAACCTGGTCCGAGCCACACAAGTCACCCCATCTTGGATTCCCCTAGGTCTCTAGTTTTCAGAAATGCACAGGTTTGGTAGGTTTCCCTAGGTGGCGGCTGAGCTACAGGCCAAAATCTACAGGTAGGCACTTTGCAAAAAACACCTCTGTTTTCCTTCAAAAATGTGGCTGTGTCCACGTTGCGCTTTGGGGCGTTTCCTGTCGCGGGCGCTAGGCCTACCCACACAAGTGAGGTATCATTTTTATTGGGAGACGTGGGGGAACACTGGGTGGAAGGAAATTTGTGGCTCCTCTCAGAATCCAGAGCTTTCTGCCACAGAAATGTGAGGAACATATGTTTTTTTAGCCAAATTTTGAGGTTTGCAAAGGATTCTGGGTAACAGAACCTGGTCCGAGCCACACAAGTCACCCCATCTTGGATTCCCCTAGGTCTCTAGTTTTCAGAAATGCACAGGTTTGGTAGGTTTCCCTAGGTGGCAGCTGGGCTACAAGCCAAAATCTACAGGTAGGCACTTTGCAAAAAACACCTCTATTTTCCTTCAAAAATTTGGATATGTCCACGTTGCGCTTTGGGGCGTTTCCTGTCGCGGGCGCTAGGCCTACCCACACAAGTGAGGTATAATTTTTATCGGGAGACGTGGGGGAACGCTGGGTGGAAGGAAATTTGTGGCTCCTCTCAGATTCCAGAACTTTCTGCCACAGAAATGTGAGGAACATGTGTTGTTTTAGCCAAATTTTGAGGTTTGCAAAGGGTTCTGGGTACCAGAACCTGGTCCGAGCCACACAAGTCACCCCATCTTGGATTCCCCTAGGTCTCTAGTTTTCAGAAATGCACAGGTTTGGTAGGTTTCCCTAGGTGGCGGCTGAGCTACAAGCCAAAATCTACAGGTAGGCACTTTGCAAAAAACACCTCTGTTTTCCTTCACAAATTTGAATGTGTCCACGTTGCGCTTTGGGGCGTTTCCTGTCGCGGGCGCTAAGCCTACCCACACAAGTGAGGTATCATTTGTATCGGGAGACGTGGGGGAACGCTGGGTGGAAGAAAATTTGTGGCTCCTCTCAGAATCCAGAACTTTCTGCCACAGAAATGTGAGGAACATGTGTTTTTTTAGCCACATTTTGAGGTTTGCAAAGGATTCTGGGTAACAGAACCTGGTCTGAGCCACACAAGTCACCCTATCTTGGATTCCCCTAGGTCTCTAGTTTTCAGAAATGCACAGGTTTGGTAAGTTTCCCTAGGTGGCGGCTGAGCTAAAAGCCAAAATCTACAGGTAGGCACTTTGCAAAAAACACCTCTGTTTTCCTTCAAAAATTTGGATGTGTCCACGTTGCGCTTTGGGGCGTTTCCTGTCGCGGGCGCTAGGCCTACCCACACAAGTGAGGTATCAGTTTTATCGGGAGATGTGGGGGAACGCTGGGTGGAAGGAAATTTGTGGCTCCTCTCAGATTCCAGAACTTTCTGCCACAGAAATGTGAGGAACAAGTGTTTTTTTAGCCAAATTTTGAGGTTTGCAAAGGATTCTGGGTAACAGAACCTGGTCCGAGCCACACAAGTCACCCCATCTTGGATTCCCCTAGGTCTCTAGTTTTCAGAAATGCACAGGTTTGGTAGGTTTCCCTAGGTGGCAGCTGAGCTACAAGCCAAAATCTACAGGTAGGCACTTTGCAAAAAACACCTCTGTTTTCCTTCAAAAATTTGGATGTGTCCACGTTGCGCTTTGGGGCGTTTCCTGTCGCGGGCGCTAGGCCTACCCACACAAGTGAGGTATCAGTTTTATCGGGAGATATGGGGGAACGCTGGGTGGAAGGAAATTTGTGGCTCCTCTCAGATTCCAGAACTTTCTGCCACAGAAATGTGAGGAACAAGTGTTTTTTTAGCCAAATTTTGAGGTTTGCAAAGGATTCTGGGTAACAGAACCTGGTCCGAGCCACACAAGTCACCCCATCTTGGATTCCCCTAGGTCTCTAGTTTTCAGAAATGCACAGGTTTGGTAGGTTTCCCTAGGTGGCAGCTGAGCTACAAGCCAAAATCTACAGGTAGGCACTTTGCAAAAAACACCTCTGTTTTCCTTCACAAATTTGGATGTGTCCACGTTGCGCTTTGGGGCGTTTCCTGTCGCGGGCGCTAAGCCTACCCACACAAGTGAGGTATCATTTGTATCGGGAGACGTGTGGGAACGCTGGGTGGAAGAAAATTTGTGGCTCCTCTCAGAATCCAGAACTTTCTGCCACAGAAATGTGAGGAACATGTGTTTTTTTAGCCAAATTTTGAGGTTTGCAAAAGATTCTGGGTAACAGAACCTGGTCTGAGCCACACAAGTCACCCCATATTGGATTCCCCTAGGTCTCTAGTTTTCAGAAATGCACAGGTTTGGTAGGTTTCCCTAGGTGGCGGCTGAGCTAAAAGCCAAAATCTACAGGTAGGCACTTTGCAAAAAACACCTCTGTTTTCCTTCAAAAATTTGGATGTGTCCATGTTGCGCTTTGGGGCGTTTCCTGTCGCGGGCGCTAGGCCTACCCACACAAGTGAGGTATCAGTTTTATCGGGAGATGTGGGGGAACGCTGGGTGGAAGGAAATTTGTGGCTCCTCTCAGATTCCAGAACTTTCTGCCACAGAAATGTGAGGAACAAGTGTTTTTTTAGCCAAATTTTGAGGTTTGCAAAGGATTCTGGGTAACAGAACCTGGTCCGAGCCACACAAGTCACCCCATCTTGGATTCCCCTAGGTCTCTAGTTTTCAGAAATGCACAGGTTTGGTAGGTTTCCCTAGGTGGCAGCTGAGCTACAAGCCAAAATCTACAGGTAGGCACTTTGCAAAAAACACCTCTGTTTTCCTTCAAAAATTTGGATGTGTCCACGTTGCGCTTTGGGGTGTTTCCTGTCGTGGGCGCTAGGCCTACCCACACAAGTGAGGTATCAGTTTTATCGGGAGATGTGGGGGAACGCTGGGTGGAAGGAAATTTGTGGCTCCTCTCAGATTCCAGAACTTTCTGCCACAGAAATGTGAGGAACAAGTGTTTTTTTAGCCAAATTTTGAGGTTTGCAAAGGATTCTGGGTAACAGAACCTGGTCCGAGCCACACAAGTCACCCCATCTTGGATTCCCCTAGGTCTCTAGTTTTCAGAAATGCACAGGTTTGGTAGGTTTCCCTAGGTGGCAGCTGAGCTACAAGCCAAAATCTACAGGTAGGCACTTTGCAAAAAACACCTCTGTTTTCCTTCAAAAATTTGGATATGTCCACGTTGCGCTTTGGGGCGTTTCCTGTCGCAGGCGCTAGGCCTACCCACACAAGTGAGGTATCATTTTTATCGGGAGATGTGGGGGAACGCTGGGTGGAAGGAAATTTGTGGCTCCTCTCAGATTCCAGAACTTTCTGCCACAGAAATGTGAGGAACAAGTGTTTTTTTAGCCAAATTTTGAGGTTTGCAAAGGATTCTGGGTAACAGAACCTGGTCCGAGTCACACAAGTCACCCCATCTTGGATTCCCCTAGGTCTCTAGTTTTCAGAAATGCACAGGTTTGGTAGGTTTCCCTAGGTGGCAGCTGAGCTACAAGCCAAAATCTACAGGTAGGCACTTTGCAAAAAACACCTCTGTTTTCCTTAAAAAATTTGGATATGTCCACGTTGCGCTTTGGGGCGTTTCCTGTCGCGGGCGCTAGGCCTACCCACACAAGTGAGGTATCAGTTTTATCGGGAGACGTGGGGGAACGCTGGGTGGAAGGAAATTTGTGGCTCCTCTCAGATTCCAGAACTTTCTGCCACAGAAATGTGAGGAGCTTGTGTTTTTTTAGCCAAATTTTGAGGTTTGCAAAGGGTTCTGGGTAACAGAACCTGGTCCGAGCCACACAAGTCACCCCATCTTGGATTCCCCTAGGTCTCTAGTTTTCAGAAATGCACAGGTTTGGTACGTTTCCCTAGGTGGCAGCTGAGCTACAAGCCAAAATCTACAGGTAGGCACTTTGCAAAAAACACCTCTGTTTTCCTTCAAAAATTTGGATGTGTCCACGTTGCGCTTTGGGGCGTTTCCTGTCGCGGGCGCTAAGCCTACCCACACAAGTGTGGTATCATTTTTATCGGGAGACGTGGGGGAACGCTGGGTGGAAGGAAATTTGTGGCTCCTCTCAGATTCCAGAACGTTCTGCCACAGAAATGTGAGGAACATGTGTTTTTTTAGCCAAATTCTGAGGTTTGCAAAGGATTCTGGGTAACAGAACCTGGTCCGAGCCACACAAGTCACCCCATCTTGGATTCCCCTAGGTCTCTAGTTTTCAGAAATGCACAGGTTTGGTAGGTTTCCCTAGGTGGCAGCTGGGCTACAAGCCAAAATCTACAGGTAGGCACTTTGCAAAAAACACCTCTATTTTCCTTCAAAAATTTGGATATGTCCACGTTGCGCTTTGGGGCGTTTCCTGTCGCGGGCGCTAGGCCTACCCACACAAGTGAGGTATAATTTTTATCGGGAGACGTGGGGGAACGCTGGGTGGAAGGAAATTTGTGGCTCCTCTCAGATTCCAGAACTTTCTGCCACAGAAATGTGAGGAACATGTGTTGTTTTAGCCAAATTTTGAGGTTTGCAAAGGGTTCTGGGTAACAGAACCTGGTCCGAGCCACACAAGTCACCCCATCTTGGATTCCCCTAGGTCTCTAGTTTTCAGAAATGCACAGGTTTGGTAGGTTTCCCTATGTGGCGGCTGAGCTACAAGCCAAAATCTACAGGTAGGCACTTTGCAAAAAACACCTCTGTTTTCCTTCACAAATTTGGATGTGTCCACGTTGCGCTTTGGGGCGTTTCCTGTCGCGGGCGCTAAGCCTACCCACACAAGTGAGGTATCATTTGTATCGGGAGACGTGGGGGAACGCTGGGTGGAAGAAAATTTGTGGCTCCTCTCAGAATCCAGAACTTTCTGCCACAGAAATGTGAGGAACATGTGTTTTTTTAGCCAAATTTTGAGGTTTGCAAAGGATTCTGGGTAACAGAACCTGGTCTGAGCCACACAAGTCACCCTATCTTGGATTCCCCTAGGTCTCTAGTTTTCAGAAATGCACAGGTTTGGTAAGTTTCCCTAGGTGGCGGCTGAGCTAAAAGCCAAAATCTACAGGTAGGCACTTTGCAAAAAACACCTCTGTTTTCCTTCAAAAATTTGGATGTGTCCACGTTGCGCTTTGGGGCGTTTCCTGTCGCGGGCGCTAGGCCTACCCACACAAGTGAGGTATCAGTTTTATCGGGAGATGTGGGGGAACGCTGGGTGGAAGGAAATTTGTGGCTCCTCTCAGATTCCAGAACTTTCTGCCACAGAAATGTGAGGAACAAGTGTTTTTTTAGCCAAATTTTGAGGTTTGCAAAGGATTCTGGGTAACAGAACATGGTCCGAGCCACACAAGTCACCCCATCTTGGATTCCCCTAGGTCTCTAGTTTTCAGAAATGCACAGGTTTGGTAGGTTTCCCTAGGTGGCGGCTGAGCTAAAAGCCAAAATCTACAGGTAGGCACTTTGCAAAAAACACCTCTGTTTTCCTTCAAAAATTTGGATGTGTCCATGTTGCGCTTTGGGGCGTTTCCTGTCGCGGGCGCTAGGCCTACCCACACAAGTGAGGTATCAGTTTTATCGGGAGATGTGGGGGAACGCTGGGTGGAAGGAAATTTGTGGCTCCTCTCAGATTCCAGAACTTTCTGCCACAGAAATGTGAGGAACAAGTGTTTTTTTAGCCAAATTTTGAGGTTTGCAAAGGATTCTGGGTAACAGAACCTGGTCCGAGCCACACAAGTCACCCCATCTTGGATTCCCCTAGGTCTCTAGTTTTCAGAAATGCACAGGTTTGGTAGGTTTCCCTAGGTGGCAGCTGAGCTACAAGCCAAAATCTACAGGTAGGCACTTTGCAAAAAACACCTCTGTTTTCCTTCAAAAATTTGGATGTGTCCACGTTGCGCTTTGGGGTGTTTCCTGTCGCGGGCGCTAGGCCTACCCACACAAGTGAGGTATCAGTTTTATCGGGAGATGTGGGGAAACGCTGGGTGGAAGGAAATTTGTGGCTCCTCTCAGATTCCAGAACTTTCTGCCACAGAAATGTGAGGAACAAGTGTTTTTTTAGCCAAATTTTGAGGTTTGCAAAGGATTCTGGGTAACAGAACCTGGTCCGAGCCACACAAGTCACCCCATCTTGGATTCCCCTAGGTCTCTAGTTTTCAGAAATGCACAGGTTTGGTAGGTTTCCCTAGGTGGCGGCTGAGCTACAAGCCAAAATCTACAGGTAGGCACTTTGCAAAAAACACCTCTGTTTTCCTTCAAAAATTTGGATGTGTCCACATTGCGCTTTGGGGCGTTTCCTGTCGCGGGCGCTAGGCCTACCCACACAAGTGAGGTATCAGTTTTATCGGGAGACGTGGGGGAACGCTGGGTGGAAGGAAATTTGTGGCTCCTCTCAGATTCCAGAACTTTCTGCCACAGAAATGTGAGGAACATGTGTTGTTTTAGCCAAATTTTGAGGTTTGCAAAGGGTTCTGGGTAACAGAACCTGGTCCGAGCCACACAAGTCACCCCATCTTGGATTCCCCTAGGTCTCTAGTTTTCAGAAATGCACAGGTTTGGTAGGTTTCCCTATGTGGCGGCTGAGCTACAAGCCAAAATCTACAGGTAGGCACTTTGCAAAAAACACCTCTGTTTTCCTTCACAAATTTGGATGTGTCCACGTTGCGCTTTGGGGCGTTTCCTGTCGCGGGCGCTAAGCCTACCCACACAAGTGAGGTATCATTTGTATCGGGAGACGTGGGGGAACGCTGGGTGGAAGAAAATTTGTGGCTCCTCTCAGAATCCAGAACTTTCTGCCACAGAAATGTGAGGAACATGTGTTTTTTTAGCCAAATTTTGAGGTTTGCAAAGGATTCTGGGTAACAGAACCTGGTCTGAGCCACACAAGTCACCCTATCTTGGATTCCCCTAGGTCTCTAGTTTTCAGAAATGCACAGGTTTGGTAAGTTTCCCTAGGTGGCGGCTGAGCTAAAAGCCAAAATCTACAGGTAGGCACTTTGCAAAAAACACCTCTGTTTTCCTTCAAAAATTTGGATGTGTCCACGTTGCGCTTTGGGGCGTTTCCTGTCGCGGGCGCTAGGCCTACCCACACAAGTGAGGTATCAGTTTTATCGGGAGATGTGGGGGAACGCTGGGTGGAAGGAAATTTGTGGCTCCTCTCAGATTCCAGAACTTTCTGCCACAGAAATGTGAGGAACAAGTGTTTTTTTAGCCAAATTTTGAGGTTTGCAAAGGATTCTGGGTAACAGAACATGGTCCGAGCCACACAAGTCACCCCATCTTGGATTCCCCTAGGTCTCTAGTTTTCAGAAATGCACAGGTTTGGTAGGTTTCCCTAGGTGGCGGCTGAGCTAAAAGCCAAAATCTACAGGTAGGCACTTTGCAAAAAACACCTCTGTTTTCCTTCAAAAATTTGGATGTGTCCATGTTGCGCTTTGGGGCGTTTCCTGTCGCGGGCGCTAGGCCTACCCACACAAGTGAGGTATCAGTTTTATCGGGAGATGTGGGGGAACGCTGGGTGGAAGGAAATTTGTGGCTCCTCTCAGATTCCAGAACTTTCTGCCACAGAAATGTGAGGAACAAGTGTTTTTTTAGCCAAATTTTGAGGTTTGCAAAGGATTCTGGGTAACAGAACCTGGTCCGAGCCACACAAGTCACCCCATCTTGGATTCCCCTAGGTCTCTAGTTTTCAGAAATGCACAGGTTTGGTAGGTTTCCCTAGGTGGCAGCTGAGCTACAAGCCAAAATCTACAGGTAGGCACTTTGCAAAAAACACCTCTGTTTTCCTTCAAAAATTTGGATGTGTCCACGTTGCGCTTTGGGGTGTTTCCTGTCGCGGGCGCTAGGCCTACCCACACAAGTGAGGTATCAGTTTTATCGGGAGATGTGGGGAAACGCTGGGTGGAAGGAAATTTGTGGCTCCTCTCAGATTCCAGAACTTTCTGCCACAGAAATGTGAGGAACAAGTGTTTTTTTAGCCAAATTTTGAGGTTTGCAAAGGATTCTGGGTAACAGAACCTGGTCCGAGCCACACAAGTCACCCCATCTTGGATTCCCCTAGGTCTCTAGTTTTCAGAAATGCACAGGTTTGGTAGGTTTCCCTAGGTGGCGGCTGAGCTACAAGCCAAAATCTACAGGTAGGCACTTTGCAAAAAACACCTCTGTTTTCCTTCAAAAATTTGGATGTGTCCACATTGCGCTTTGGGGCGTTTCCTGTCGCGGGCGCTAGGCCTACCCACACAAGTGAGGTATCAGTTTTATCGGGAGACGTGGGGGAACGCTGGGTGGAAGGAAATTTGTGGCTCCTCTCAGATTCCAGAACTTTCTGCCACAGAAATGTGAGGAACAAGTGTTTTTTTAGCCAAATTTTGAGGTTTGCAAAGGATTCTGGGTAACAGAACCTGGTCCGAGCCACACAAGTCACCCCATCTTGGATTCCCCTAGGTCTCTAGTTTTCAGAAATGCACAGGTTTGGTAGGTTTCCCTAGGTGGCAGCTGAGCTACAAGCCAAAATCTACAGGTAGGCACTTTGCAAAAAACACCTCTGTTTTCCTTCAAAAATTTGGATATGTCCACGTTGCGCTTTGGGGCGTTTCCTTTTGCGGGCGCTAGGCCTACCCACACAAGTGAGGTATCATTTTTATCGGGAGACGTGGGGGAACGCTGGGTGGAAGGAAATTTGTGGCTCCTCTCAGATTCCAGAACTTTCTGCCACAGAAATGTGAGGAGCATGTGTTTTTTTAGCCAAATTTTGAGGTTTGCAAAGGGTTCTGGGTAACAGAACCTGGTCCGAGCCACACAAGTCACCCCATCTTGGATTCCCCTAGGTCTCTAGTTTTCAGAAATGCACAGGTTTGGTAGGTTTCCCTAGGTGGCGGCTGAGCTACAAGCCAAAATCTACAGGTAGGCACTTTGCAAAAAACACCTCTGTTTTCCTTCAAAAATTTGGATGTGTCCACGTTGCGCTTTGGGGCATTTCCTGTCACGGGCACTAAGCCTACCCACACAAGTGTGGTATCATTTTTATCGGGAGACGTGGGGGAACGCTGGGTGGAAGGAAATTTGTGGCTCCTCTCAGATTCCAGAACGTTCTGCCACAGAAATGTGAGGAACATATGTTTTTTTAGCCAAATTCCGAGGTTTGCAAAGGATTCTGGGTAACAGAACCTGGTCCGAGTCACACAAGTCACCCCATCTTGGATTCCCCTAGGTCTCTAGTTTTCAGAAATGCACAGGTTTGGTAGGTTTCCCTAGGTGGCGGCTGAGCTACAGGCCAAAATCTACAGGTAGGCACTTTGCAAAAAAGACCTCTGTTTTCCTTCAAAAATTTGGCTGTGTCCACGTTGCGCTTTGGGGCATTTCCTGTCGTGGGCGCTAGGCCTACCCACACAAGTGAGGTTTCATTTTTATCGGGAGACGTGGGGGAACGCTGGGTGGAAGGAAATTTGTGGCTCCTCTCAGATTCCAGAACTTTCTGCCACAGAAATGTGAGGAACATGTGTTTTTTTAGCCAAATTTTGAGGTTTGCAAAGGGTTCTGGGTAACAGAACCTGGTCCGAGCCACACAAGTCACCCCATCTTGGATTCCCCTAGGACTCTAGTTTTTAGAAATGCACAGGTTTGGAAGGTTTCCCTAGGTGGCGGCTGAGCTACAAGCCAAAATCTACAGGTAAGCACTTTGCAAAAAACACCTCTGTTTTCCTTCAAAAATTTGGATGTGTCCACGTTGCGCTTTGGGGCGTTTCTTGTCGCGGGCGCTAGGCCTACCCACACAAGTGAGGTATCAGTTTTATCGGGAGACGTGGGGGAACGCTGGGTGGAAGGAAATTTGTGGCTCCTCTCAGATTCCAGAACGTTCTGCCACAGAAATGTGAGGAACATATGTTTTTTTAGCCAAATTCTGAGGTTTGCAAAGGATTCTGCGTAAGAGAACCTGGTCCGAGCCACACAAGTCACCCCATCTTGGATTCCCCTAGGACTCTAGTTTTTAGAAATGCACAGGTTTGGTAGGTTTCCCTAGGTGGCGGCTGAGCTACAAGCCAAAATCTACAGGTAGGCACTTTGCAAAAAACACCTCTGTTTTCCTTCAAAAATGTGGATGTGTCCACGTTGCGCTTTGGGGCGTTTCCTGTCGCGGGCGCTAGGCCTACCCACACAAGTGAGGTATCATTTTTATCGGGAGACGTGGGGGAACGCTGGGTGGAAGCAAATTCGTGGCTCCTCTCAGATTCCAGAACTTTCTGCCACAGAAAAGTGAGGAACATGTGTTTTTTTAGCCAAATTTTGAGGTTTGCAATGGATTCTGGGTAACAGAACCTGGTCCGAGCCACACAAGGCACCCCATCTTGGATTCCCCTAGGTCTCTAGTTTTCAGAAATGCACAGGTTTGGTAGGTTTCCCTAGGTGGCGGCTGAGCTACAAGCCAAAATCTACAGGTAGGCACTTTGCAAAAAACACCTCTGTTTTCCTTCAAAAATTTGGATGTGTTTACGTTGCGCTTTGGGGCGTTTCCTGTCGCGGGCGCTAAGCCTACCCACACAAGTGAGGTATCATTTTTATCGGGAGACATGGGGGAACGCTGGGTGGAAGGAAATTTGTGGCTCCTCTCAGATTCCAGAACGTTCTGCCAAAGAAATGTGAGGAACACGTGTTTTTTTAGCCAAATTCTGAGGTTTGCAAAGGATTCTGGGTAACAGAACCTGGTCCGAGCCACACAAGTCACCCCATCTTGGATTCCCCTAGGTCTCTAGTTTTCAGAAATGCACAGGTTTGGTAGGTTTCCCTAGGTGGCGGCTGAGCTACAGGCCAAAATCTACAGGTAGGCACTTTGCAAAAAACACCTCTGTTTTCCTTCAAAAATGTGGCTGTGTCCACGTTGCGCTTTGGGGCGTTTCCTGTCGCGGGCGCTAGGCCTACCCACACAAGTGAGGTATCATTTTTATTGGGAGACGTGGGGGAACACTGGGTGGAAGGAAATTTGTGGCTCCTCTCAGAATCCAGAGCTTTCTGCCACAGAAATGTGAGGAACATATGTTTTTTTAGCCAAATTTTGAGGTTTGCAAAGGATTCTGGGTAACAGAACCTGGTCCGAGCCACACAAGTCACCCCATCTTGGATTCCCCTAGGTCTCTAGTTTTCAGAAATGCACAGGTTAGGTAGGTTTCCCTAGGTGGCAGCTGGGCTACAAGCCAAAATCTACAGGTAGGCACTTTGCAAAAAACACCTCTATTTTCCTTCAAAAATTTGGATATGTCCACGTTGCGCTTTGGGGCGTTTCCTGTCGCGGGCGCTAGGCCTACCCACACAAGTGAGGTATAATTTTTATCGGGAGACGTGGGGGAACGCTGGGTGGAAGGAAATTTGTGGCTCCTCTCAGATTCCAGAACTTTCTGCCACAGAAATGTGAGGAACATGTGTTGTTTTAGCCAAATTTTGAGGTTTGCAAAGGGTTCTGGGTAACAGAACCTGGTCCGAGCCACACAAGTCACCCCATCTTGGATTCCCCTAGGTCTCTAGTTTTCAGAAATGCACAGGTTTGGTAGGTTTCCCTAGGTGGCGGCTGAGCTACAAGCCAAAATCTACAGGTAGGCACTTTGCAAAAAACACCTCTGTTTTCCTTCACAAATTTGAATGTGTCCACGTTGCGCTTTGGGGCGTTTCCTGTCGCGGGCGCTAAGCCTACCCACACAAGTGAGGTATCATTTGTATCGGGAGACGTGGGGGAACGCTGGGTGGAAGAAAATTTGTGGCTCCTCTCAGAATCCAGAACTTTCTGCCACAGAAATGTGAGGAACATGTGTTTTTTTAGCCACATTTTGAGGTTTGCAAAGGATTCTGGGTAACAGAACCTGGTCTGAGCCACACAAGTCACCCTATCTTGGATTCCCCTAGGTCTCTAGTTTTCAGAAATGCACAGGTTTGGTAAGTTTCCCTAGGTGGCGGCTGAGCTAAAAGCCAAAATCTACAGGTAGGCACTTTGCAAAAAACACCTCTGTTTTCCTTCAAAAATTTGGATGTGTCCACGTTGCGCTTTGGGGCGTTTCCTGTCGCGGGCGCTAGGCCTACCCACACAAGTGAGGTATCAGTTTTATCGGGAGATGTGGGGGAACGCTGGGTGGAAGGAAATTTGTGGCTCCTCTCAGATTCCAGAACTTTCTGCCACAGAAATGTGAGGAACAAGTGTTTTTTTAGCCAAATTTTGAGGTTTGCAAAGGATTCTGGGTAACAGAACCTGGTCCGAGCCACACAAGTCACCCCATCTTGGATTCCCCTAGGTCTCTAGTTTTCAGAAATGCACAGGTTTGGTAGGTTTCCCTAGGTGGCAGCTGAGCTACAAGCCAAAATCTACAGGTAGGCACTTTGCAAAAAACACCTCTGTTTTCCTTCACAAATTTGGATGTGTCCACGTTGCGCTTTGGGGCGTTTCCTGTCGCGGGCGCTAAGCCTACCCACACAAGTGAGGTATCATTTGTATCGGGAGACGTGTGGGAACGCTGGGTGGAAGAAAATTTGTGGCTCCTCTCAGAATCCAGAACTTTCTGCCACAGAAATGTGAGGAACATGTGTTTTTTTAGCCAAATTTTGAGGTTTGCAAAAGATTCTGGGTAACAGAACCTGGTCTGAGCCACACAAGTCACCCCATATTGGATTCCCCTAGGTCTCTAGTTTTCAGAAATGCACAGGTTTGGTAGGTTTCCCTAGGTGGCGGCTGAGCTAAAAGCCAAAATCTACAGGTAGGCACTTTGCAAAAAACACCTCTGTTTTCCTTCAAAAATTTGGATGTGTCCATGTTGCGCTTTGGGGCGTTTCCTGTCGCGGGCGCTAGGCCTACCCACACAAGTGAGGTATCAGTTTTATCGGGAGATGTGGGGGAACGCTGGGTGGAAGGAAATTTGTGGCTCCTCTCAGATTCCAGAACTTTCTGCCACAGAAATGTGAGGAACAAGTGTTTTTTTAGCCAAATTTTGAGGTTTGCAAAGGATTCTGGGTAACAGAACCTGGTCCGAGCCACACAAGTCACCCCATCTTGGATTCCCCTAGGTCTCTAGTTTTCAGAAATGCACAGGTTTGGTAGGTTTCCCTAGGTGGCAGCTGAGCTACAAGCCAAAATCTACAGGTAGGCACTTTGCAAAAAACACCTCTGTTTTCCTTCAAAAATTTGGATGTGTCCACGTTGCGCTTTGGGGTGTTTCCTGTCGCGGGCGCTAGGCCTACCCACACAAGTGAGGTATCAGTTTTATCGGGAGATGTGGGGGAACGCTGGGTGGAAGGAAATTTGTGGCTCCTCTCAGATTCCAGAACTTTCTGCCACAGAAATGTGAGGAACAAGTGTTTTTTTAGCCAAATTTTGAGGTTTGCAAAGGATTCTGGGTAACAGAACCTGGTCCGAGCCACACAAGTCACCCCATCTTGGATTCCCCTAGGTCTCTAGTTTTCAGAAATGCACAGGTTTGGTAGGTTTCCCTAGGTGGCAGCTGAGCTACAAGCCAAAATCTACAGGTAGGCACTTTGCAAAAAACACCTCTGTTTTCCTTCAAAAATTTGGATATGTCCACGTTGCGCTTTGGGGCGTTTCCTGTCGCAGGCGCTAGGCCTACCCACACAAGTGAGGTATCATTTTTATCGGGAGATGTGGGGGAACGCTGGGTGGAAGGAAATTTGTGGCTCCTCTCAGATTCCAGAACTTTCTGCCACAGAAATGTGAGGAACAAGTGTTTTTTTAGCCAAATTTTGAGGTTTGCAAAGGATTCTGGGTAACAGAACCTGGTCCGAGCCACACAAGTCACCCCATCTTGGATTCCCCTAGGTCTCTAGTTTTCAGAAATGCACAGGTTTGGTAGGTTTCCCTAGGTGGCAGCTGAGCTACAAGCCAAAATCTACAGGTAGGCACTTTGCAAAAAACACCTCTGTTTTCCTTAAAAAATTTGGATATGTCCACGTTGCGCTTTGGGGCGTTTCCTGTCGCGGGCGCTAGGCCTACCCACACAAGTGAGGTATCAGTTTTATCGGGAGACGTGGGGGAACGCTGGGTGGAAGGAAATTTGTGGCTCCTCTCAGATTCCAGAACTTTCTGCCACAGAAATGTGAGGAGCTTGTGTTTTTTTAGCCAAATTTTGAGGTTTGCAAAGGGTTCTGGGTAACAGAACCTGGTCCGAGCCACACAAGTCACCCCATCTTGGATTCCCCTAGGTCTCTAGTTTTCAGAAATGCACAGGTTTGGTACGTTTCCCTAGGTGGCAGCTGAGCTACAAGCCAAAATCTACAGGTAGGCACTTTGCAAAAAACACCTCTGTTTTCCTTCAAAAATTTGGATGTGTCCACGTTGCGCTTTGGGGCGTTTCCTGTCGCGGGCGCTAAGCCTACCCACACAAGTGTGGTATCATTTTTATCGGGAGACGTGGGGGAACGCTGGGTGGAAGGAAATTTGTGGCTCCTCTCAGATTCCAGAACGTTCTGCCACAGAAATGTGAGGAACATGTGTTTTTTTAGCCAAATTCTGAGGTTTGCAAAGGATTCTGGGTAACAGAACCTGGTCCGAGCCACACAAGTCACCCCATCTTGGATTCCCCTAGGTCTCTAGTTTTCAGAAATGCACAGGTTTGGTAGGTTTCCCTAGGTGGCAGCTGGGCTACAAGCCAAAATCTACAGGTAGGCACTTTGCAAAAAACACCTCTATTTTCCTTCAAAAATTTGGATATGTCCACGTTGCGCTTTGGGGCGTTTCCTGTCGCGGGCGCTAGGCCTACCCACACAAGTGAGGTATAATTTTTATCGGGAGACGTGGGGGAACGCTGGGTGGAAGGAAATTTGTGGCTCCTCTCAGATTCCAGAACTTTCTGCCACAGAAATGTGAGGAACATGTGTTGTTTTAGCCAAATTTTGAGGTTTGCAAAGGGTTCTGGGTAACAGAACCTGGTCCGAGCCACACAAGTCACCCCATCTTGGATTCCCCTAGGTCTCTAGTTTTCAGAAATGCACAGGTTTGGTAGGTTTCCCTATGTGGCGGCTGAGCTACAAGCCAAAATCTACAGGTAGGCACTTTGCAAAAAACACCTCTGTTTTCCTTCACAAATTTGGATGTGTCCACGTTGCGCTTTGGGGCGTTTCCTGTCGCGGGCGCTAAGCCTACCCACACAAGTGAGGTATCATTTGTATCGGGAGACGTGGGGGAACGCTGGGTGGAAGAAAATTTGTGGCTCCTCTCAGAATCCAGAACTTTCTGCCACAGAAATGTGAGGAACATGTGTTTTTTTAGCCAAATTTTGAGGTTTGCAAAGGATTCTGGGTAACAGAACCTGGTCTGAGCCACACAAGTCACCCTATCTTGGATTCCCCTAGGTCTCTAGTTTTCAGAAATGCACAGGTTTGGTAAGTTTCCCTAGGTGGCGGCTGAGCTAAAAGCCAAAATCTACAGGTAGGCACTTTGCAAAAAACACCTCTGTTTTCCTTCAAAAATGTGGATGTGTCCACGTTGCGCTTTGGGGCGTTTCCTGTCGCGGGCGCTAGGCCTACCCACACAAGTGAGGTATCAGTTTTATCGGGAGATGTGGGGGAACGCTGGGTGGAAGGAAATTTGTGGCTCCTCTCAGATTCCAGAACTTTCTGCCACAGAAATGTGAGGAACAAGTGTTTTTTTAGCCAAATTTTGAGGTTTGCAAAGGATTCTGGGTAACAGAACATGGTCCGAGCCACACAAGTCACCCCATCTTGGATTCCCCTAGGTCTCTAGTTTTCAGAAATGCACAGGTTTGGTAGGTTTCCCTAGGTGGCGGCTGAGCTAAAAGCCAAAATCTACAGGTAGGCACTTTGCAAAAAACACCTCTGTTTTCCTTCAAAAATTTGGATGTGTCCATGTTGCGCTTTGGGGCGTTTCCTGTCGCGGGCGCTAGGCCTACCCACACAAGTGAGGTATCAGTTTTATCGGGAGATGTGGGGGAACGCTGGGTGGAAGGAAATTTGTGGCTCCTCTCAGATTCCAGAACTTTCTGCCACAGAAATGTGAGGAACAAGTGTTTTTTTAGCCAAATTTTGAGGTTTGCAAAGGATTCTGGGTAACAGAACCTGGTCCGAGCCACACAAGTCACCCCATCTTGGATTCCCCTAGGTCTCTAGTTTTCAGAAATGCACAGGTTTGGTAGGTTTCCCTAGGTGGCAGCTGAGCTACAAGCCAAAATCTACAGGTAGGCACTTTGCAAAAAACACCTCTGTTTTCCTTCAAAAATTTGGATGTGTCCACGTTGCGCTTTGGGGTGTTTCCTGTCGCGGGCGCTAGGCCTACCCACACAAGTGAGGTATCAGTTTTATCGGGTGATGTGGGGAAACGCTGGGTGGAAGGAAATTTGTGGCTCCTCTCAGATTCCAGAACTTTCTGCCACAGAAATGTGAGGAACAAGTGTTTTTTTAGCCAAATTTTGAGGTTTGCAAAGGATTCTGGGTAACAGAACCTGGTCCGAGCCACACAAGTCACCCCATCTTGGATTCCCCTAGGTCTCTAGTTTTCAGAAATGCACAGGTTTGGTAGGTTTCCCTAGGTGGCAGCTGAGCTACAAGCCAAAATCTACAGGTAGGCACTTTGCAAAAAACACCTCTGTTTTCCTTCAAAAATTTGGATATGTCCACGTTGCGCTTTGGGGCGTTTCCTGTCGCAGGCGCTAGGCCTACCCACACAAGTGAGGTATCATTTTTATCGGGAGATGTGGGGGAACGCTGGGTGGAAGGAAATTTGTGGCTCCTCTCAGATTCCAGAACTTTCTGCCACAGAAATGTGAGGAACAAGTGTTTTTTTAGCCAAATTTTGAGGTTTGCAAAGGATTCTGGGTAACAGAACCTGGTCCGAGCCACACAAGTCACCCCATCTTGGATTCCCCTAGGTCTCTAGTTTTCAGAAATGCACAGGTTTGGTAGGTTTCCCTAGGTGGCAGCTGAGCTACAAGCCAAAATCTACAGGTAGGCACTTTGCAAAAAACACCTCTGTTTTCCTTAAAAAATTTGGATATGTCCACGTTGCGCTTTGGGGCGTTTCCTGTCGCGGGCGCTAGGCCTACCCACACAAGTGAGGTATCAGTTTTATCGGGAGACGTGGGGGAACGCTGGGTGGAAGGAAATTTGTGGCTCCTCTCAGATTCCAGAACTTTCTGCCACAGAAATGTGAGGAGCATGTGTTTTTTTAGCCAAATTTTGAGGTTTGCAAAGGGTTCTGGGTAACAGAACCTGGTCCGAGCCACACAAGTCACCCCATCTTGGATTCCCCTAGGTCTCTAGTTTTCAGAAATGCACAGGTTTGGTACGTTTCCCTAGGTGGCAGCTGAGCTACAAGCCAAAATCTACAGGTAGGCACTTTGCAAAAAACACCTCTGTTTTCCTTCAAAAATTTGGATGTGTCCACGTTGCGCTTTGGGGCGTTTCCTGTCGCGGGCGCTAAGCCTACCCACACAAGTGTGGTATCATTTTTATCGGGAGACGTGGGGGAACGCTGGGTGGAAGGAAATTTGTGGCTCCTCTCAGATTCCAGAACGTTCTGCCACAGAAATGTGAGGAACATGTGTTTTTTTAGCCAAATTCTGAGGTTTGCAAAGGATTCTGGGTAACAGAACCTGGTCCGAGCCACACAAGTCACCCCATCTTGGATTCCCCTAGGTCTCTAGTTTTCAGAAATGCACAGGTTTGGTAGGTTTCCCTAGGTGGCAGCTGGGCTACAAGCCAAAATCTACAGGTAGGCACTTTGCAAAAAACACCTCTATTTTCCTTCAAAAATTTGGATATGTCCACGTTGCGCTTTGGGGCGTTTCCTGTCGCGGGCGCTAGGCCTACCCACACAAGTGAGGTATAATTTTTATCGGGAGACGTGGGGGAACGCTGGGTGGAAGGAAATTTGTGGCTCCTCTCAGATTCCAGAACTTTCTGCCACAGAAATGTGAGGAACATGTGTTGTTTTAGCCAAATTTTGAGGTTTGCAAAGGGTTCTGGGTAACAGAACCTGGTCCGAGCCACACAAGTCACCCCATCTTGGATTCCCCTAGGTCTCTAGTTTTCAGAAATGCACAGGTTTGGTAGGTTTCCCTATGTGGCGGCTGAGCTACAAGCCAAAATCTACAGGTAGGCACTTTGCAAAAAACACCTCTGTTTTCCTTCACAAATTTGGATGTGTCCACGTTGCGCTTTGGGGCGTTTCCTGTCGCGGGCGCTAAGCCTACCCACACAAGTGAGGTATCATTTGTATCGGGAGACGTGGGGGAACGCTGGGTGGAAAAAAATTTGTGGCTCCTCTCAGAATCCAGAACTTTCTGCCACAGAAATGTGAGGAACATGTGTTTTTTTAGCCAAATTTTGAGGTTTGCAAAGGATTCTGGGTAACAGAACCTGGTCTGAGCCACACAAGTCACCCTATCTTGGATTCCCCTAGGTCTCTAGTTTTCAGAAATGCACAGGTTTGGTAAGTTTCCCTAGGTGGCGGCTGAGCTAAAAGCCAAAATCTACAGGTAGGCACTTTGCAAAAAACACCTCTGTTTTCCTTCAAAAATTTGGATGTGTCCACGTTGCGCTTTGGGGCGTTTCCTGTCGCGGGCGCTAGGCCTACCCACACAAGTGAGGTATCAGTTTTATCGGGAGATGTGGGGGAACGCTGGGTGGAAGGAAATTTGTGGCTCCTCTCAGATTCCAGAACTTTCTGCCACAGAAATGTGAGGAACAAGTGTTTTTTTAGCCAAATTTTGAGGTTTGCAAAGGATTCTGGGTAACAGAACATGGTCCGAGCCACACAAGTCACCCCATCTTGGATTCCCCTAGGTCTCTAGTTTTCAGAAATGCACAGGTTTGGTAGGTTTCCCTAGGTGGCAGCTGAGCTACAAGCCAAAATCTACAGGTAGGCACTTTGCAAAAAACACCTCTGTTTTCCTTCAAAAATTTGGATGTGTCCACGTTGCGCTTTGTGGCGTTTCCTGTCGCGGGCGCTAGGCCTACCCACACAAGTGAGGTATCAGTTTTATCGGGAGATATGGGGGAACGCTGGGTGGAAGGAAATTTGTGGCTCCTCTCAGATTCCAGAACTTTCTGCCACAGAAATGTGAGGAACAAGTGTTTTTTTAGCCAAATTTTGAGGTTTGCAAAGGATTCTGGGTAACAGAACCTGGTCCGAGCCACACAAGTCACCCCATCTTGGATTCCCCTAGGTCTCTAGTTTTCAGAAATGCACAGGTTTGGTAGGTTTCCCTAGGTGGCAGCTGAGCTACAAGCCAAAATCTACAGGTAGGCACTTTGCAAAAAACACCTCTGTTTTCCTTCACAAATTTGGATGTGTCCACGTTGCACTTTGGGGCGTTTCCTGTCGCGGGCGCTAAGCCTACCCACACAAGTGAGGTATCATTTGTATCGGGAGACGTGTGGGAACGCTGGGTGGAAGAAAATTTGTGGCTCCTCTCAGAATCCAGAACTTTCTGCCACAGAAATGTGAGGAACATGTGTTTTTTTAGCCAAATTTTGAGGTTTGCAAAGGATTCTGGGTAACAGAACCTGGTCTGAGCCACACAAGTCACCCCATCTTGGATTCCCCTAGGTCTCTAGTTTTCAGAAATGCACAGGTTTGGTAGGTTTCCCTAGGTGGCGGCTGAGCTAAAAGCCAAAATCTACAGGTAGGCACTTTGCAAAAAACACCTCTGTTTTCCTTCAAAAATTTGGATGTGTCCACGTTGCGCTTTGGGGCGTTTCCTGTCGCGGGCGCTAGGCCTACCCACACAAGTGAGGTATCAGTTTTATCGGGAGATGTGGGGGAACGCTGGGTGGAAGGAAATTTGTGGCTCCTCTCAGATTCCAGAACTTTCTGCCACAGAAATGTGAGGAACAAGTGTTTTTTTAGCCAAATTTTGAGGTTTGCAAAGGATTCTGGGTAACAGAACCTGGTCCGAGCCACACAAGTCACCCCATCTTGGATTCCCCTAGGTCTCTAGTTTTCAGAAATGCACAGGTTTGGTAGGTTTCCCTAGGTGGCAGCTGAGCTACAAGCCAAAATCTACAGGTAGGCACTTTGCAAAAAACACCTCTGTTTTCCTTCAAAAATTTGGATATGTCCACGTTGCGCTTTGGGGCGTTTCCTGTCGCAGGCGCTAGGCCTACCCACACAAGTGAGGTATCAGTTTTATCGGGAGATGTGGGGGAACGCTGGGTGGAAGGAAATTTGTGGCTCCTCTCAGATTCCAGAACTTTCTGCCACAGAAATGTGAGGAACAAGTGTTTTTTTAGCCAAATTTTGAGGTTTGCAAAGGATTCTGGGTAACAGAACCTGGTCCGAGCCACACAAGTCACCCCATCTTGGATTCCCCTAGGTCTCTAGTTTTCAGAAATGCACAGGTTTGGTAGGTTTCCCTAGGTGGCAGCTGAGCTACAAGCCAAAATCTACAGGTAGGCACTTTGCAAAAAACACCTCTGTTTTCCTTTAAAAATTTGGATATGTCCACGTTGCGCTTTGGGGCGTTTCCTGTCGCGGGCGCTAGGCCTACCCACACAAGTGAGGTATCAGTTTTATCGGGAGACGTGGGGGAACGCTGGGTGGAAGGAAATTTGTGGCTCCTCTCAGATTCCAGAACTTTCTGCCACAGAAATGTGAGGAGCATGTGTTTTTTTAGCCAAATTTTGAGGTTTGCAAAGGGTTCTGGGTAACAGAACCTGGTCCGAGCCACACAAGTCACCCCATCTTGGATTCCCCTAGGTCTCTAGTTTTCAGAAATGCACAGGTTTGGTACGTTTCCCTAGGTGGCGGCTGAGCTACAAGCCAAAATCTACAGGTAGGCACTTTGCAAAAAACACCTCTGTTTTCCTTCAAAAATTTGGATGTGTCCACGTTGCGCTTTGGGGCGTTTCCTGTCGCGGGCGCTAAGCCTACCCACACAAGTGTGGTATCATTTTTATCGGGAGACGTGGGGGAACGCTGGGTGGAAGGAAATTTGTGGCTCCTCTCAGATTCCAGAACGTTCTGCCACAGAAATGTGAGGAACATGTGTTTTTTTAGCCAAATTCTGAGGTTTGCAAAGGATTCTGGGTAACAGAACCTGGTCCGAGCCACACAAGTCACCCCATCTTGGATTCCCCTAGGTCTCTAGTTTTCAGAAATGCACAGGTTTGGTAGGTTTCCCTAGGTGGCAGCTGAGCTACAAGCCAAAATCTACAGGTAGGCACTTTGCAAAAAACACCTCTGTTTTCCTTCAAAAATTTGGATATGTCCACGTTGCGCTTTGGGGCGTTTCCTGTCGCAGGCGCTAGGCCTACCCACACAAGTGAGGTATCAGTTTTATCGGGAGATGTGGGGGAACGCTGGGTGGAAGGAAATTTGTGGCTCCTCTCAGATTCCAGAACTTTCTGCCACAGAAATGTGAGGAACAAGTGTTTTTTTAGCCAAATTTTGAGGTTTGCAAAGGATTCTGGGTAACAGAACCTGGTCCGAGCCACACAAGTCACCCCATCTTGGATTCCCCTAGGTCTCTAGTTTTCAGAAATGCACAGGTGTGGTAGGTTTCCCTAGGTGGCAGCTGAGCTACAAGCCAAAATCTACAGGTAGGCACTTTGCAAAAAACACCTCTGTTTTCCTTCAAAAATTTGGATGTGTCCACGTTGCGCTTTGGGGCGTTTCCTGTCGCGGGCGCTAGGCCTACCCACACAAGTGAGGTATCAGTTTTATCGGGAGATGTGGGGGAACGCTGGGTGGAAGGAAATTTGTGGCTCCTCTCAGATTCCAGAACTTTCTGCCACAGAAATGTGAGGAACAAGTGTTTTTTTAGCCAAATTTTGAGGTTTGCAAAGGATTCTGGGTAACAGAACCTGGTCCGAGCCACACAAGTCACCCCATCTTGGATTCCCCTAGGTCTCTAGTTTTCAGAAATGCACAGGTTTGGTAGGTTTCCCTAGGTGGCAGCTGAGCTACAAGCCAAAATCTACAGGTAGGCACTTTGCAAAAAACACCTCTGTTTTCCTTCAAAAATTTGGATATGTCCACGTTGCGCTTTGGGGCGTTTCCTGTCGCAGGCGCTAGGCCTACCCACACAAGTGAGGTATCAGTTTTATCGGGAGATGTGGGGGAACGCTGGGTGGAAGGAAATTTGTGGCTCCTCTCAGATTCCAGAACTTTCTGCCACAGAAATGTGAGGAACAAGTGTTTTTTTAGCCACATTTTGAGGTTTGCAAAGGATTCTGGGTAACAGAACCTGGTCCGAGCCACACAAGTCACCCTATCTTGGATTCCCCTAGGTCTCTAGTTTTCAGAAATGCACAGGTGTGGTAGGTTTCCCTAGGTGGCAGCTGAGCTACAAGCCAAAATCTACAGGTAGGCACTTTGCAAAAAACACCTCTGTTTTCCTTCAAAAATTTGGATGTGTCCACGTTGCGCTTTGGGGCGTTTCCTGTCGCGGGCGCTAGGCCTACCCACACAAGTGAGGTATCAGTTTTATCGGGAGATGTGGGGGAACGCTGGGTGGAAGGAAATTTGTGGCTCCTCTCAGATTCCAGAACTTTCTGCCACAGAAATGTGAGGAACAAGTGTTTTTTTAGCCAAATTTTGAGGTTTGCAAAGGATTCTGGGTAACAGAACCTGGTCCGAGCCACACAAGTCACCCCATCTTGGATTCCCCTAGGTCTCTAGTTTTCAGAAATGCACAGGTTTGGTAGGTTTCCCTAGGTGGCAGCTGAGCTACAAGCCAAAATCTACAGGTAGGCACTTTGCAAAAAACACCTCTGTTTTCCTTCAAAAATTTGGATATGTCCACGTTGCGCTTTGGGGCGTTTCCTGTCGCAGGCGCTAGGCCTACCCACACAAGTGAGGTATCAGTTTTATCGGGAGATGTGGGGGAACGCTGGGTGGAAGGAAATTTGTGGCTCCTCTCAGATTCCAGAACTTTCTGCCACAGAAATGTGAGGAACAAGTGTTTTTTTAGCCACATTTTGAGGTTTGCAAAGGATTCTGGGTAACAGAACCTGGTCCGAGCCACACAAGTCACCCCATCTTGGATTCCCCTAGGTCTCTAGTTTTCAGAAATGCACAGGTTTGGTAGGTTTCCCTAGGTGGCAGCTGAGCTACAAGCCAAAATCTACAGGTAGGCACTTTGCAAAAAACACCTCTGTTTTCCTTCAAAAATTTGGATATGTCCACGTTGCGCTTTGGGGCGTTTCCTGTCGCAGGCGCTAGGCCTACCCACACAAGTGAGGTATCAGTTTTATCGGGAGATGTGGGGGAACGCTGGGTGGAAGGAAATTTGTGGCTCCTCTCAGATTCCAGAACTTTCTGCCACAGAAATGTGAGGAACAAGTGTTTTTTTAGCCAAATTTTGAGGTTTGCAAAGGATTCTGGGTAACAGAACCTGGTCCGAGCCACACAAGTCACCCCATCTTGGATTCCCCTAGGTCTCTAGTTTTCAGAAATGCACAGGTTTGGTAGGTTTCCCTAGGTGGCAGCTGAGCTACAAGCCAAAATCTACAGGTAGGCACTTTGCAAAAAACACCTCTGTTTTCCTTCAAAAATTTGGATGTGTCCACGTTGCGCTTTGGGGCGTTTCCTGTCGCGGGCGCTAGGCCTACCCACACAAGTGAGGTATCAGTTTTATCGGGAGATGTGGGGGAACGCTGGGTGGAAGGAAATTTGTGGCTCCTCTCAGATTCCAGAACTTTCTGCCACAGAAATGTGAGGAACAAGTGTTTTTTTAGCCAAATTTTGAGGTTTGCAAAGGATTCTGGGTAACAGAACCTGGTCCGAGCCACACAAGTCACCCCATCTTGGATTCCCCTAGGTCTCTAGTTTTCAGAAATGCACAGGTTTGGTAGGTTTCCCTAGGTGGCAGCTGAGCTACAAGCCAAAATCTACAGGTAGGCACTTTGCAAAAAACACCTCTGTTTTCCTTCAAAAATTTGGATATGTCCACGTTGCGCTTTGGGGCGTTTCCTGTCGCAGGCGCTAGGCCTACCCACACAAGTGAGGTATCAGTTTTATCGGGAGATGTGGGGGAACGCTGGGTGGAAGGAAATTTGTGGCTCCTCTCAGATTCCAGAACTTTCTGCCACAGAAATGTGAGGAACAAGTGTTTTTTTAGCCAAATTTTGAGGTTTGCAAAGGATTCTGGGTAACAGAACCTGGTCCGAGCCACACAAGTCACCCCATCTTGGATTCCCCTAGGTCTCTAGTTTTCAGAAATGCACAGGTTTAGTAGGTTTCCCTAGGTGGCAGCTGAGCTACAAGCCAAAATCTACAGGTAGGCACTTTGCAAAAAACACCTCTGTTTTCCTTCACAAATTTGGATGTGTCCACGTTGCGCTTTGGGGCGTTTCCTGTCGCGGGCGCTAAGCCTACCCACACAAGTGAGGTATCATTTGTATCGGGAGACGTGGGGGAACGCTGGGTGGAAGAAAATTTGTGGCTCCTCTCAGAATCCAGAACTTTCTGCCACAGAAATGTGAGGAACATGTGTTTTTTTAGCCAAATTTTGAGGTTTGCAAAGGATTCTGGGTAACAGAACCTGGTCTGAGCCACACAAGTCACCCCATCTTGGATTCCCCTAGGTCTCTAGTTTTCAGAAATGCACAGGTTTGGTAGGTTTCCCTAGGTGGCGGCTGAGCTAAAAGCCAAAATCTACAGGTAGGCACTTTGCAAAAAACACCTCTGTTTTCCTTCAAAAATTTGGATGTGTCCACGTTGCGCTTTGGGGCGTTTCCTGTCGCGGGCGCTAGGCCTACCCACACAAGTGAGGTATCAGTTTTATCGGGAGATGTGGGGGAACGCTGGGTAGGAGGAAATTTGTGGCTCCTCTCAGATTCCAGAACTTTCTGCCACAGAAATGTGAGGAACAAGTGTTTTTTTAGCCAAATTTTGAGGTTTGCAAAGGATTCTGGGTAACAGAACCTGGTCCGAGCCACACAAGTCACCCCATCTTGGATTCCCCTAGGTCTCTAGTTTTCAGAAATGCACAGGTTTGGTAGGTTTCCCTAGGTGGCAGCTGAGCTACAAGCCAAAATCTACAGGTAGGCACTTTGCAAAAAACACCTCTGTTTTCCTTCAAAAATTTGGATATGTCCACGTTGCGCTTTGGGGTGTTTCCTGTCGCAGGCGCTAGGCCTACCCACACAAGTGAGGTATCAGTTTTATCGGGAGATGTGGGGGAACGCTGGGTGGAAGGAAATTTGTGGCTCCTCTCAGATTCCAGAACTTTCTGCCACAGAAATGTGAGGAACAAGTGTTTTTTTAGCCAAATTTTGAGGTTTGCAAAGGATTCTGGGTAACAGAACCTGGTCCGAGCCACACAAGTCACCCCATCTTGGATTCCCCTAGGTCTCTAGTTTTCAGAAATGCACAGGTTTGGTAGGTTTCCCTAGGTGGCAGCTGAGCTACAAGCCAAAATCTACAGGTAGGCACTTTGCAAAAAACACCTCTGTTTTCCTTCACAAATTTGGATGTGTCCACGTTGCGCTTTGGGGCGTTTCCTGTCGCGGTGCTAAGCCTACCCACACAAGTGAGGTATCATTTGTATCGGGAGACGTGGGGGAACACTGGGTGGAAGAAAATTTGTGGCTCCTCTCAGAATCCAGAACTTTCTGCCACAGAAATGTGAGGAACATGTGTTTTTTTAGCCAAATTTTGAGGTTTGCAAAGGATTCTGGGTAACAGAACCTGGTCTGAGCCACACAAGTCACCCCATCTTGGATTCCCCTAGGTCTCTAGTTTTCAGAAATGCACAGGTTTGGTAGGTTTCCCTAGGTGGCGGCTGAGCTAAAAGCCAAAATCTACAGGTAGGCACTTTGCAAAAAACACCTCTGTTTTCCTTCAAAAATTTGGATGTGTCCACGTTGCGCTTTGGGGCGTTTCCTGTCGCGGGCGCTAGGCCTACCCACACAAGTGAGGTATCAGTTTTATCGGGAGATGTGGGGGAACGCTGGGTGGAAGGAAATTTGTGGCTCCTCTCAGATTCCAGAACTTTCTGCCACAGAAATGTGAGGAACAAGTGTTTTTTTAGCCAAATTTTGAGGTTTGCAAAGGATTCTGGGTAACAGAACCTGGTCCGAGCCACACAAGTCACCCCATCTTGGATTCCCCTAGGTCTCTAGTTTTCAGAAATGCACAGGTTTGGTAGGTTTCCCTAGGTGGCAGCTGAGCTACAAGCCAAAATCTACAGGTAGGCACTTTGCAAAAAACACCTCTGTTTTCCTTCAAACATTTGGATGTGTCCACGTTGCGCTTTGGGGCGTTTCCTGTCGCGGGCGCTAGGCCTACCCACACAAGTGAGGTATCAGTTTTATCGGGAGATGTGGGGGAACGCTGGGTGGAAGGAAATTTGTGGCTCCTCTCAGATTCCAGAACTTTCTGCCACAGAAATGTGAGGAACAAGTGTTTTTTTAGCCAAATTTTGAGGTTTGCAAATGATTCTGGGTAACAGAACCTGGTCCGAGCCACACAAGTCACCCCATCTTGGATTCCCCTAGGTCTCTAGTTTTCAGAAATGCACAGGTTTGGTAGGTTTCCCTAGGTGGCAGCTGATCTACAAGCCAAAATCTACAGGTAGGCACTTTGCAAAAAACACCTCTGTTTTCCTTAAAAAATTTGGATATGTCCACGTTGCGCTTTGGGGCGTTTCCTGTCGCGGGCGCTAGGCCTACCCACACAAGTGAGGTATCATTTTTATCGGGAGACGTGGGGGAACGCTGGGTGGAAGGAAATTTGTGGCTCCTCTCAGATTCCAGAACTTTCTGCCACAGAAATGTGAGGAGCATGTGTTTTTTTAGCCAAATTTTGAGGTTTGCAAAGGGTTCTGGGTAACAGAACCTGGTCCGAGCCACACAAGTCACCCCATCTTGGATTCCCCTAGGTCTCTAGTTTTCAGAAATGCACAGGTTTGGTACGTTTCCCTAGGTGGCGGCTGAGCTACAAGCCAAAATCTACAGGTAGGCACTTTGCAAAAAACACCTCTGTTTTCCTTCAAAAATTTGGATGTGTCCACGTTGCGCTTTGGGGCGTTTCCTGTCGCGGGCGCTAAGCCTACCCACACAAGTGTGGTATCATTTTTATCGGGAGACGTGGGGGAACGCTGGGTGGAAGGAAATTTGTGGCTCCTCTCAGATTCCAGAACTTTCTGCCACAGAAATGTGAGGAACAAGTGTTTTTTTAGCCAAATTTTGAGGTTTGCAAAGGATTCTGGGTAACAGAACCTGGTCCGAGCCACACAAGTCACCCCATCTTGGATTCCCCTAGGTCTCTAGTTTTCAGAAATGCACAGGTTTGGTAGGTTTCCCTAGGTGGCAGCTGAGCTACAAGCCAAAATCTACAGGTAGGCACTTTGCAAAAAACACCTCTGTTTTCCTTCAAAAATTTGGATGTGTCCACGTTGCGCTTTGGGGCGTTTCCTGTCGCGGGCGCTAGGCCTACCCACACAAGTGAGGTATCAGTTTTATCGGGAGATGTGGGGGAACGCTGGGTGGAAGGAAATTTGTGGCTCCTCTCAGATTCCAGAACTTTCTGCCACAGAAATGTGAGGAACAAGTGTTTTTTTAGCCAAATTTTGAGGTTTGCAAAGGATTCTGGGTAACAGAACCTGGTCCGAGCCACACAAGTCACCCCATCTTGGATTCCCCTAGGTCTCTAGTTTTCAGAAATGCACAGGTTTGGTCGGTTTCCCTAGGTGGCAGCTGAGCTACAAGCCAAAATCTACAGGTAGGCACTTTGCAAAAAACACCTCTGTTTTCCTTCAAAAATTTGGATATGTCCACGTTGCGCTTTGGGGCGTTTCCTGTCGCAGGCGCTAGGCCTACCCACACAAGTGAGGTATCAGTTTTATCGGGAGATGTGGGGGAACGCTGGGTGGAAGGAAATTTGTGGCTCCTCTCAGATTCCAGAACTTTCTGCCACAGAAATGTGAGGAACAAGTGTTTTTTTAGCCAAATTTTGAGGTTTGCAAAGGATTCTGGGTAACAGAACCTGGTCCGAGCCACACAAGTCACCCCATCTTGGATTCCCCTAGGTCTCTAGTTTTCAGAAATGCACAGGTTTGGTAGGTTTCCCTAGGTGGCAGCTGAGCTACAAGCCAAAATCTACAGGTAGGCACTTTGCAAAAAACACCTCTGTTTTCCTTAAAAAATTTGGATATGTCCACGTTGCGCTTTGGGGCTTTTCCTGTCGCGGGCGCTAGGCCTACCCACACAAGTGAGGTATCAGTTTTATCGGGAGACGTGGGGGAACGCTGGGTGGAAGGAAATTTGTGGCTCCTCTCAGATTCCAGAACTTTCTGCCACAGAAATGTGAGGAGCATGTGTTTTTTTAGCCAAATTTTGAGGTTTGCAAAGGGTTCTGGGTAACAGAACCTGGTCCGAGCCACACAAGTCACCCCATCTTGGATTCCCCTAGGTCTCTAGTTTTCAGAAATGCACAGGTTTGGTACGTTTCCCTAGGTGGCGGCTGAGCTACAAGCCAAAATCTACAGGTAGGCACTTTGCAAAAAACACCTCTGTTTTCCTTCAAAAATTTGGATGTGTCCACGTTGCGCTTTGGGGCGTTTCCTGTCGCGGGCGCTAAGCCTACCCACACAAGTGTGGTATCATTTTTATCGGGAGACGTGGGGGAACGCTGGGTGGAAGGAAATTTGTGGCTCCTCTCAGATTCCAGAACGTTCTGCCACAGAAATGTGAGGAACATGTGTTTTTTTTAGCCAAATTCTGAGGTTTGCAAAGGATTCTGGGTAACAGAACCTGGTCCTAGCCACACAAGTCACCCCATCTTGGATTCCCCTAGGTCTCTAGTTTTCAGAAATGCACAGGTTTGGTAGGTTTCCCTAGGTGGCAGCTGGGCTACAAGCCAAAATCTACAGGTAGGCACTTTGCAAAAAACACCTCTATTTTCCTTCAAAAATTTGGATATGTCCACGTTGCGCTTTGGGGCGTTTCCTGTCGCGAGCGCTAGGCCTACCCACACAAGTGAGGTATAATTTTTATCGGGAGACGTGGGGGAACGCTGGGTGGAAGGAAATTTGTGGCTCCTCTCAGATTCCAGAACTTTCTGCCACAGAAATGTGAGGAACATGTGTTGTTTTAGCCAAATTTTGAGGTTTGCAAAGGGTTCTGGGTAACAGAACCTTGTCCGAGCCACACAAGTCACCCCATCTTGGATTCCCCTAGGTCTCTAGTTTTCAGAAATGCACAGGTTTGGTAGGTTTCCCTAGGTGGCGGCTGAGCTACAAGCCAAAATCTACAGTTAGGTACTTTGCAAAAAACACCTCTGTTTTCCTTCACAAATTTGGATGTGTCCACGTTGCGCTTTGGGGCGTTTCCTGTCGCGGGCGCTAAGCCTACCCACACAAGTGAGGTATCATTTGTATCGGGAGACGTGGGGGAACGCTGGGTGGAAGAAAATTTGTGGCTCCTCTCAGAATCCAGAACTTTCTGCCACAGAAATGTGAGGAACATGTGTTTTTTTAGCCAAATTTTGAGGTTTGCAAAGGATTCTGGGTAACAGAACCTGGTCTGAGCCACACAAGTCACCCTATCTTGGATTCCCCTAGGTCTCTAGTTTTCAGAAATGCACAGGTTTGGTAAGTTTCCCTAGGTGGCGGCTGAGCTAAAAGCCAAAATCTACAGGTAGGCACTTTGCAAAAAACACCTCTGTTTTCCTTCAAAAATTTGGATGTGTCCACGTTGCGCTTTGGGGCGTTTCCTGTCGCGGGCGCTAGGCCTACCCACACAAGTGAGGTATCAGTTTTATCGGGAGATGTGGGGGAACGCTGGGTGGAAGGAAATTTGTGGCTCCTCTCAGATTCCAGAACTTTCTGCCACAGAAATGTGAGGAAAAAGTGTTTTTTTAGCCAAATTTTGAGGTTTGCAAAGGATTCTGGGTAACAGAACCTGGTCCGAGCCACACAAGTCACCCCATCTTGGATTCCCCTAGGTCTCTAGTTTTCAGAAATGCACAGGTTTGGTAGGTTTCCCTAGGTGGCAGCTGAGCTACAAGCCAAAATCTACAGGTAGGCACTTTGCAAAAAACACATCTGTTTTCCTTCAAAAATTTGGATGTGTCCACGTTGCGCTTTGGGGCGTTTCCTGTCGCGGGCGCTAGGCCTACCCACACAAGTGAGGTATCAGTTTTATCGGGAGATATGGGGGAACGCTGGGTGGAAGGAAATTTGTGGCTCCTCTCAGATTCCAGAACTTTCTGCCACAGAAATGTGAGGAACAAGTGTTTTTTTAGCCAAATTTTGAGGTTTGCAAAGGATTCTGGGTAACAGAACCTGGTCCGAGCCACACAAGTCACCCCATCTTGGATTCCCCTAGGTCTCTAGTTTTCAGAAATGCACAGGTTTGGTAGGTTTCCCTAGGTGGCAGCTGAGCTACAAGCCAAAATCTACAGGTAGGCACTTTGCAAAAAACACCTCTGTTTTCCTTCACAAATTTGGATGTGTCCACGTTGCGCTTTGGGGCGTTTCCTGTCGCGGGCGCTAAGCCTACCCACACAAGTGAGGTATCATTTGTATCGGGAGACGTGTGGGAACGCTGGGTGGAAGAAAATTTGTGGCTCCTCTCAGAATCCAGAACTTTCTGCCACAGAAATGTGAGGAACATGTGTTTTTTTAGCCAAATTTTGAGGTTTGCAAAGGATTCTGGGTAACAGAACCTGGTCTGAGCCACACAAGTCACCCCATCTTGGATTCCCCTAGGTCTCTAGTTTTCAGAAATGCACAGGTTTGGTAGGTTTCCCTAGGTGGCGGCTGAGCTAAAAGCCAAAATCTACAGGTAGGCACTTTGCAAAAAACACCTCTGTTTTCCTTCAAAAATTTGGATGTGTCCACGTTGCGCTTTGGGGCGTTTCCTGTCGCGGGCGCTAGGCCTACCCACACAAGTGAGGTATCAGTTTTATCGGGAGATGTGGGGGAACGCTGGGTGGAAGGAAATTTGTGGCTCCTCTCAGATTCCAGAACTTTCTGCCACAGAAACGTGAGGAACAAGTGTTTTTTTAGCCAAATTTTGAGGTTTGCAAAGGATTCTGGGTAACAGAACCTGGTCCGAGCCACACAAGTCACCCCATCTTGGATTCCCCTAGGTCTCTAGTTTTCAGAAATGCACAGGTTTGGTAGGTTTCCCTAGGTGGCAGCTGAGCTACAAGCCAAAATCTACAGGTAGGCACTTTGCAAAAAACACCTCTGTTTTCCTTCAAAAATTTGGATATGTCCACGTTGCGCTTTGGGGCGTTTCCTGTCGCAGGCGCTAGGCCTACCCACACAAGTGAGGTATCATTTGTATCGGGAGACGTGGGGGAACACTGGGTGGAAGAAAATTTGTGGCTCCTCTCAGAATCCAGAACTTTCTGCCACAGAAATGTGAGGAACATGTGTTTTTTTAGCCAAATTTTGAGGTTTGCAAAGGATTCTGGGTAACAGAACCTGGTCTGAGCCACACAAGTCACCCCATCTTGGATTCCCCTAGGTCTCTAGTTTTCAGAAATGCACAGGTTTGGTAGGTTTCCCTAGGTGGCGGCTGAGCTAAAAGCCAAAATCTACAGGTAGGCACTTTGCAAAAAACACCTCTGTTTTCCTTCAAAAATTTGGATGTGTCCACGTTGCGCTTTGGGGCGTTTCCTGTCGCGGGCGCTAGGCCTACCCACACAAGTGAGGTATCAGTTTTATCGGGAGATGTGGGGGAACGCTGGGTGGAAGGAAATTTGTGGCTCCTCTCAGATTCCAGAACTTTCTGCCACAGAAATGTGAGGAACAAGTGTTTTTTTAGCCAAATTTTGAGGTTTGCAAAGGATTCTGGGTAACAGAACCTGGTCCGAGCCACACAAGTCACCCCATCTTGGATTCCCCTAGGTCTCTAGTTTTCAGAAATGCACAGGTTTGGTAGGTTTCCCTAGGTGGCAGCTGAGCTACAAGCCAAAATCTACAGGTAGGCACTTTGCAAAAAACACCTCTGTTTTCCTTCAAACATTTGGATGTGTCCACGTTGCGCTTTGGGGCGTTTCCTGTCGCGGGCGCTAGGCCTACCCACACAAGTGAGGTATCAGTTTTATCGGGAGATGTGGGGGAACGCTGGGTGGAAGGAAATTTGTGGCTCCTCTCAGATTCCAGAACTTTCTGCCACAGAAATGTGAGGAACAAGTGTTTTTTTAGCCAAATTTTGAGGTTTGCAAATGATTCTGGGTAACAGAACCTGGTCCGAGCCACACAAGTCACCCCATCTTGGATTCCCCTAGGTCTCTAGTTTTCAGAAATGCACAGGTTTGGTAGGTTTCCCTAGGTGGCAGCTGATCTACAAGCCAAAATCTACAGGTAGGCACTTTGCAAAAAACACCTCTGTTTTCCTTAAAAAATTTGGATATGTCCACGTTGCGCTTTGGGGCGTTTCCTGTCGCGGGCGCTAGGCCTACCCACACAAGTGAGGTATCATTTTTATCGGGAGACGTGGGGGAACGCTGGGTGGAAGGAAATTTGTGGCTCCTCTCAGATTCCAGAACTTTCTGCCACAGAAATGTGAGGAGCATGTGTTTTTTTAGCCAAATTTTGAGGTTTGCAAAGGGTTCTGGGTAACAGAACCTGGTCCGAGCCACACAAGTCACCCCATCTTGGATTCCCCTAGGTCTCTAGTTTTCAGAAATGCACAGGTTTGGTACGTTTCCCTAGGTGGCGGCTGAGCTACAAGCCAAAATCTACAGGTAGGCACTTTGCAAAAAACACCTCTGTTTTCCTTCAAAAATTTGGATGTGTCCACGTTGCGCTTTGGGGCGTTTCCTGTCGCGGGCGCTAAGCCTACCCACACAAGTGTGGTATCATTTTTATCGGGAGACGTGGGGGAACGCTGGGTGGAAGGAAATTTGTGGCTCCTCTCAGATTCCAGAACTTTCTGCCACAGAAATGTGAGGAACAAGTGTTTTTTTAGCCAAATTTTGAGGTTTGCAAAGGATTCTGGGTAACAGAACCTGGTCCGAGCCACACAAGTCACCCCATCTTGGATTCCCCTAGGTCTCTAGTTTTCAGAAATGCACAGGTTTGGTAGGTTTCCCTAGGTGGCAGCTGAGCTACAAGCCAAAATCTACAGGTAGGCACTTTGCAAAAAACACCTCTGTTTTCCTTCAAAAATTTGGATGTGTCCACGTTGCGCTTTGGGGCGTTTCCTGTCGCGGGCGCTAGGCCTACCCACACAAGTGAGGTATCAGTTTTATCGGGAGATGTGGGGGAACGCTGGGTGGAAGGAAATTTGTGGCTCCTCTCAGATTCCAGAACTTTCTGCCACAGAAATGTGAGGAACAAGTGTTTTTTTAGCCAAATTTTGAGGTTTGCAAAGGATTCTGGGTAACAGAACCTGGTCCGAGCCACACAAGTCACCCCATCTTGGATTCCCCTAGGTCTCTAGTTTTCAGAAATGCACAGGTTTGGTCGGTTTCCCTAGGTGGCAGCTGAGCTACAAGCCAAAATCTACAGGTAGGCACTTTGCAAAAAACACCTCTGTTTTCCTTCAAAAATTTGGATATGTCCACGTTGCGCTTTGGGGCGTTTCCTGTCGCAGGCGCTAGGCCTACCCACACAAGTGAGGTATCAGTTTTATCGGGAGATGTGGGGGAACGCTGGGTGGAAGGAAATTTGTGGCTCCTCTCAGATTCCAGAACTTTCTGCCACAGAAATGTGAGGAACAAGTGTTTTTTTAGCCAAATTTTGAGGTTTGCAAAGGATTCTGGGTAACAGAACCTGGTCCGAGCCACACAAGTCACCCCATCTTGGATTCCCCTAGGTCTCTAGTTTTCAGAAATGCACAGGTTTGGTAGGTTTCCCTAGGTGGCAGCTGAGCTACAAGCCAAAATCTACAGGTAGGCACTTTGCAAAAAACACCTGTTTTCCTTAAAAAATTTGGATATGTCCACGTTGCGCTTTGGGGCTTTTCCTGTCGCGGGCGCTAGGCCTACCCACACAAGTGAGGTATCAGTTTTATCGGGAGACGTGGGGGAACGCTGGGTGGAAGGAAATTTGTGGCTCCTCTCAGATTCCAGAACTTTCTGCCACAGAAATGTGAGGAGCATGTGTTTTTTTAGCCAAATTTTGAGGTTTGCAAAGGGTTCTGGGTAACAGAACCTGGTCCGAGCCACACAAGTCACCCCATCTTGGATTCCCCTAGGTCTCTAGTTTTCAGAAATGCACAGGTTTGGTAGGTTTCCCTAGGTGGCAGCTGGGCTACAAGCCAAAATCTACAGGTAGGCACTTTGCAAAAAACACCTCTATTTTCCTTCAAAAATTTGGATATGTCCACGTTGCGCTTTGGGGCGTTTCCTGTCGCGAGCGCTAGGCCTACCCACACAAGTGAGGTATAATTTTTATCGGGAGACGTGGGGGAACGCTGGGTGGAAGGAAATTTGTGGCTCCTCTCAGATTCCAGAACTTTCTGCCACAGAAATGTGAGGAACATGTGTTGTTTTAGCCAAATTTTGAGGTTTGCAAAGGGTTCTGGGTAACAGAACCTTGTCCGAGCCACACAAGTCACCCCATCTTGGATTCCCCTAGGTCTCTAGTTTTCAGAAATGCACAGGTTTGGTAGGTTTCCCTAGGTGGCGGCTGAGCTACAAGCCAAAATCTACAGTTAGGTACTTTGCAAAAAACACCTCTGTTTTCCTTCACAAATTTGGATGTGTCCACGTTGCGCTTTGGGGCGTTTCCTGTCGCGGGCGCTAAGCCTACCCACACAAGTGAGGTATCATTTGTATCGGGAGACGTGGGGGAACGCTGGGTGGAAGAAAATTTGTGGCTCCTCTCAGAATCCAGAACTTTCTGCCACAGAAATGTGAGGAACATGTGTTTTTTTAGCCAAATTTTGAGGTTTGCAAAGGATTCTGGGTAACAGAACCTGGTCTGAGCCACACAAGTCACCCTATCTTGGATTCCCCTAGGTCTCTAGTTTTCAGAAATGCACAGGTTTGGTAAGTTTCCCTAGGTGGCGGCTGAGCTAAAAGCCAAAATCTACAGGTAGGCACTTTGCAAAAAACACCTCTGTTTTCCTTCAAAAATTTGGATGTGTCCACGTTGCGCTTTGGGGCGTTTCCTGTCGCGGGCGCTAGGCCTACCCACACAAGTGAGGTATCAGTTTTATCGGGAGATGTGGGGGAACGCTGGGTGGAAGGAAATTTGTGGCTCCTCTCAGATTCCAGAACTTTCTGCCACAGAAATGTGAGGAAAAAGTGTTTTTTTAGCCAAATTTTGAGGTTTGCAAAGGATTCTGGGTAACAGAACCTGGTCCGAGCCACACAAGTCACCCCATCTTGGATTCCCCTAGGTCTCTAGTTTTCAGAAATGCACAGGTTTGGTAGGTTTCCCTAGGTGGCAGCTGAGCTACAAGCCAAAATCTACAGGTAGGCACTTTGCAAAAAACACATCTGTTTTCCTTCAAAAATTTGGATGTGTCCACGTTGCGCTTTGGGGCGTTTCCTGTCGCGGGCGCTAGGCCTACCCACACAAGTGAGGTATCAGTTTTATCGGGAGATATGGGGGAACGCTGGGTGGAAGGAAATTTGTGGCTCCTCTCAGATTCCAGAACTTTCTGCCACAGAAATGTGAGGAACAAGTGTTTTTTTAGCCAAATTTTGAGGTTTGCAAAGGATTCTGGGTAACAGAACCTGGTCCGAGCCACACAAGTCACCCCATCTTGGATTCCCCTAGGTCTCTAGTTTTCAGAAATGCACAGGTTTGGTAGGTTTCCCTAGGTGGCAGCTGAGCTACAAGCCAAAATCTACAGGTAGGCACTTTGCAAAAAACACCTCTGTTTTCCTTCACAAATTTGGATGTGTCCACGTTGCGCTTTGGGGCGTTTCCTGTCGCGGGCGCTAAGCCTACCCACACAAGTGAGGTATCATTTGTATCGGGAGACGTGTGGGAACGCTGGGTGGAAGAAAATTTGTGGCTCCTCTCAGAATCCAGAACTTTCTGCCACAGAAATGTGAGGAACATGTGTTTTTTTAGCCAAATTTTGAGGTTTGCAAAGGATTCTGGGTAACAGAACCTGGTCTGAGCCACACAAGTCACCCCATCTTGGATTCCCCTAGGTCTCTAGTTTTCAGAAATGCACAGGTTTGGTAGGTTTCCCTAGGTGGCGGCTGAGCTAAAAGCCAAAATCTACAGGTAGGCACTTTGCAAAAAACACCTCTGTTTTCCTTCAAAAATTTGGATGTGTCCACGTTGCGCTTTGGGGCGTTTCCTGTCGCGGGCGCTAGGCCTACCCACACAAGTGAGGTATCAGTTTTATCGGGAGATGTGGGGGAACGCTGGGTGGAAGGAAATTTGTGGCTCCTCTCAGATTCCAGAACTTTCTGCCACAGAAATGTGAGGAACAAGTGTTTTTTTAGCCAAATTTTGAGGTTTGCAAAGGATTCTGGGTAACAGAACCTGGTCCGAGCCACACAAGTCACCCCATCTTGGATTCCCCTAGGTCTCTAGTTTTCAGAAATGCACAGGTTTGGTAGGTTTCCCTAGGTGGCAGCTGAGCTACAAGCCAAAATCTACAGGTAGGCACTTTGCAAAAAACACCTCTGTTTTCCTTCAAAAATTTGGATATGTCCACGTTGCGCTTTGGGGCGTTTCCTGTCGCAGGCGCTAGGCCTACCCACACAAGTGAGGTATCATTTGTATCGGGAGACGTGGGGGAACACTGGGTGGAAGAAAATTTGTGGCTCCTCTCAGAATCCAGAACTTTCTGCCACAGAAATGTGAGGAACATGTGTTTTTTTAGCCAAATTTTGAGGTTTGCAAAGGATTCTGGGTAACAGAACCTGGTCTGAGCCACACAAGTCACCCCATCTTGGATTCCCCTAGGTCTCTAGTTTTCAGAAATGCACAGGTTTGGTAGGTTTCCCTAGGTGGCGGCTGAGCTAAAAGCCAAAATCTACAGGTAGGCACTTTGCAAAAAACACCTCTGTTTTCCTTCAAAAATTTGGATGTGTCCACGTTGCGCTTTGGGGCGTTTCCTGTCGCGGGCGCTAGGCCTACCCACACAAGTGAGGTATCAGTTTTATCGGGAGATGTGGGGGAACGCTGGGTGGAAGGAAATTTGTGGCTCCTCTCAGATTCCAGAACTTTCTGCCACAGAAATGTGAGGAACAAGTGTTTTTTTAGCCAAATTTTGAGGTTTGCAAAGGATTCTGGGTAACAGAACCTGGTCCGAGCCACACAAGTCACCCCATCTTGGATTCCCCTAGGTCTCTAGTTTTCAGAAATGCACAGGTTTGGTAGGTTTCCCTAGGTGGCAGCTGAGCTACAAGCCAAAATCTACAGGTAGGCACTTTGCAAAAAACACCTCTGTTTTCCTTCAAACATTTGGATGTGTCCACGTTGCGCTTTGGGGCGTTTCCTGTCGCGGGCGCTAGGCCTACCCACACAAGTGAGGTATCAGTTTTATCGGGAGATGTGGGGGAACGCTGGGTGGAAGGAAATTTGTGGCTCCTCTCAGATTCCAGAACTTTCTGCCACAGAAATGTGAGGAACAAGTGTTTTTTTAGCCAAATTTTGAGGTTTGCAAATGATTCTGGGTAACAGAACCTGGTCCGAGCCACACAAGTCACCCCATCTTGGATTCCCCTAGGTCTCTAGTTTTCAGAAATGCACAGGTTTGGTAGGTTTCCCTAGGTGGCAGCTGATCTACAAGCCAAAATCTACAGGTAGGCACTTTGCAAAAAACACCTCTGTTTTCCTTAAAAAATTTGGATATGTCCACGTTGCGCTTTGGGGCGTTTCCTGTCGCGGGCGCTAGGCCTACCCACACAAGTGAGGTATCATTTTTATCGGGAGACGTGGGGGAACGCTGGGTGGAAGGAAATTTGTGGCTCCTCTCAGATTCCAGAACTTTCTGCCACAGAAATGTGAGGAGCATGTGTTTTTTTAGCCAAATTTTGAGGTTTGCAAAGGGTTCTGGGTAACAGAACCTGGTCCGAGCCACACAAGTCACCCCATCTTGGATTCCCCTAGGTCTCTAGTTTTCAGAAATGCACAGGTTTGGTACGTTTCCCTAGGTGGCGGCTGAGCTACAAGCCAAAATCTACAGGTAGGCACTTTGCAAAAAACACCTCTGTTTTCCTTCAAAAATTTGGATGTGTCCACGTTGCGCTTTGGGGCGTTTCCTGTCGCGGGCGCTAAGCCTACCCACACAAGTGTGGTATCATTTTTATCGGGAGACGTGGGGGAACGCTGGGTGGAAGGAAATTTGTGGCTCCTCTCAGATTCCAGAACTTTCTGCCACAGAAATGTGAGGAACAAGTGTTTTTTTAGCCAAATTTTGAGGTTTGCAAAGGATTCTGGGTAACAGAACCTGGTCCGAGCCACACAAGTCACCCCATCTTGGATTCCCCTAGGTCTCTAGTTTTCAGAAATGCACAGGTTTGGTAGGTTTCCCTAGGTGGCAGCTGAGCTACAAGCCAAAATCTACAGGTAGGCACTTTGCAAAAAACACCTCTGTTTTCCTTCAAAAATTTGGATGTGTCCACGTTGCGCTTTGGGGCGTTTCCTGTCGCGGGCGCTAGGCCTACCCACACAAGTGAGGTATCAGTTTTATCGGGAGATGTGGGGGAACGCTGGGTGGAAGGAAATTTGTGGCTCCTCTCAGATTCCAGAACTTTCTGCCACAGAAATGTGAGGAACAAGTGTTTTTTTAGCCAAATTTTGAGGTTTGCAAAGGATTCTGGGTAACAGAACCTGGTCCGAGCCACACAAGTCACCCCATCTTGGATTCCCCTAGGTCTCTAGTTTTCAGAAATGCACAGGTTTGGTCGGTTTCCCTAGGTGGCAGCTGAGCTACAAGCCAAAATCTACAGGTAGGCACTTTGCAAAAAACACCTCTGTTTTCCTTCAAAAATTTGGATATGTCCACGTTGCGCTTTGGGGCGTTTCCTGTCGCAGGCGCTAGGCCTACCCACACAAGTGAGGTATCAGTTTTATCGGGAGATGTGGGGGAACGCTGGGTGGAAGGAAATTTGTGGCTCCTCTCAGATTCCAGAACTTTCTGCCACAGAAATGTGAGGAACAAGTGTTTTTTTAGCCAAATTTTGAGGTTTGCAAAGGATTCTGGGTAACAGAACCTGGTCCGAGCCACACAAGTCACCCCATCTTGGATTCCCCTAGGTCTCTAGTTTTCAGAAATGCACAGGTTTGGTAGGTTTCCCTAGGTGGCAGCTGAGCTACAAGCCAAAATCTACAGGTAGGCACTTTGCAAAAAACACCTGTTTTCCTTAAAAAATTTGGATATGTCCACGTTGCGCTTTGGGGCTTTTCCTGTCGCGGGCGCTAGGCCTACCCACACAAGTGAGGTATCAGTTTTATCGGGAGACGTGGGGGAACGCTGGGTGGAAGGAAATTTGTGGCTCCTCTCAGATTCCAGAACTTTCTGCCACAGAAATGTGAGGAGCATGTGTTTTTTTAGCCAAATTTTGAGGTTTGCAAAGGGTTCTGGGTAACAGAACCTGGTCCGAGCCACACAAGTCACCCCATCTTGGATTCCCCTAGGTCTCTAGTTTTCAGAAATGCACAGGTTTGGTACGTTTCCCTAGGTGGCGGCTGAGCTACAAGCCAAAATCTACAGGTAGGCACTTTGCAAAAAACACCTCTGTTTTCCTTCAAAAATTTGGATGTGTCCACGTTGCGCTTTGGGGCGTTTCCTGTCGCGGGCGCTAAGCCTACCCACACAAGTGTGGTATCATTTTTATCGGGAGACGTGGGGGAACGCTGGGTGGAAGGAAATTTGTGGCTCCTCTCAGATTCCAGAACGTTCTGCCACAGAAATGTGAGGAACATGTGTTTTTTTTAGCCAAATTCTGAGGTTTGCAAAGGATTCTGGGTAACAGAACCTGGTCCTAGCCACACAAGTCACCCCATCTTGGATTCCCCTAGGTCTCTAGTTTTCAGAAATGCACAGGTTTGGTAGGTTTCCCTAGGTGGCAGCTGGGCTACAAGCCAAAATCTACAGGTAGGCACTTTGCAAAAAACACCTCTATTTTCCTTCAAAAATTTGGATATGTCCACGTTGCGCTTTGGGGCGTTTCCTGTCGCGAGCGCTAGGCCTACCCACACAAGTGAGGTATAATTTTTATCGGGAGACGTGGGGGAACGCTGGGTGGAAGGAAATTTGTGGCTCCTCTCAGATTCCAGAACTTTCTGCCACAGAAATGTGAGGAACATGTGTTGTTTTAGCCAAATTTTGAGGTTTGCAAAGGGTTCTGGGTAACAGAACCTTGTCCGAGCCACACAAGTCACCCCATCTTGGATTCCCCTAGGTCTCTAGTTTTCAGAAATGCACAGGTTTGGTAGGTTTCCCTAGGTGGCGGCTGAGCTACAAGCCAAAATCTACAGTTAGGCACTTTGCAAAAAACACCTCTGTTTTCCTTCACAAATTTGGATGTGTCCACGTTGCGCTTTGGGGCGTTTCCTGTCGCGGGCGCTAAGCCTACCCACACAAGTGAGGTATCATTTGTATCGGGAGACGTGGGGGAACGCTGGGTGGAAGAAAATTTGTGGCTCCTCTCAGAATCCAGAACTTTCTGCCACAGAAATGTGAGGAACATGTGTTTTTTTAGCCAAATTTTGAGGTTTGCAAAGGATTCTGGGTAACAGAACCTGGTCTGAGCCACACAAGTCACCCTATCTTGGATTCCCCTAGGTCTCTAGTTTTCAGAAATGCACAGGTTTGGTAAGTTTCCCTAGGTGGCGGCTGAGCTAAAAGCCAAAATCTACAGGTAGGCACTTTGCAAAAAACACCTCTGTTTTCCTTCAAAAATTTGGATGTGTCCACGTTGCGCTTTGGGGCGTTTCCTGTCGCGGGCGCTAGGCCTACCCACACAAGTGAGGTATCAGTTTTATCGGGAGATGTGGGGGAACGCTGGGTGGAAGGAAATTTGTGGCTCCTCTCAGATTCCAGAACTTTCTGCCACAGAAATGTGAGGAAAAAGTGTTTTTTTTAGCCAAATTTTGAGGTTTGCAAAGGATTCTGGGTAACAGAACCTGGTCCGAGCCACACAAGTCACCCCATCTTGGATTCCCCTAGGTCTCTAGTTTTCAGAAATGCACAGGTTTGGTAGGTTTCCCTAGGTGGCAGCTGAGCTACAAGCCAAAATCTACAGGTAGGCACTTTGCAAAAAACACATCTGTTTTCCTTCAAAAATTTGGATGTGTCCACGTTGCGCTTTGGGGCGTTTCCTGTCGCGGGCGCTAGGCCTACCCACACAAGTGAGGTATCAGTTTTATCGGGAGATATGGGGGAACGCTGGGTGGAAGGAAATTTGTGGCTCCTCTCAGATTCCAGAACTTTCTGCCACAGAAATGTGAGGAACAAGTGTTTTTTTAGCCAAATTTTGAGGTTTGCAAAGGATTCTGGGTAACAGAACCTGGTCCGAGCCACACAAGTCACCCCATCTTGGATTCCCCTAGGTCTCTAGTTTTCAGAAATGCACAGGTTTGGTAGGTTTCCCTAGGTGGCAGCTGAGCTACAAGCCAAAATCTACAGGTAGGCACTTTGCAAAAAACACCTCTGTTTTCCTTCACAAATTTGGATGTGTCCACGTTGCGCTTTGGGGCGTTTCCTGTCGCGGGCGCTAAGCCTACCCACACAAGTGAGGTATCATTTGTATCGGGAGACGTGTGGGAACGCTGGGTGGAAGAAAATTTGTGGCTCCTCTCAGAATCCAGAACTTTCTGCCACAGAAATGTGAGGAACATGTGTTTTTTTAGCCAAATTTTGAGGTTTGCAAAGGATTCTGGGTAACAGAACCTGGTCTGAGCCACACAAGTCACCCCATCTTGGATTCCCCTAGGTCTCTAGTTTTCAGAAATGCACAGGTTTGGTAGGTTTCCCTAGGTGGCGGCTGAGCTAAAAGCCAAAATCTACAGGTAGGCACTTTGCAAAAAACACCTCTGTTTTCCTTCAAAAATTTGGATGTGTCCACGTTGCGCTTTGGGGCGTTTCCTGTCGCGGGCGCTAGGCCTACCCACACAAGTGAGGTATCAGTTTTATCGGGAGATGTGGGGGAACGCTGGGTGGAAGGAAATTTGTGGCTCCTCTCAGATTCCAGAACTTTCTGCCACAGAAATGTGAGGAACAAGTGTTTTTTTAGCCAAATTTTGAGGTTTGCAAAGGATTCTGGGTAACAGAACCTGGTCCGAGCCACACAAGTCACCCCATCTTGGATTCCCCTAGGTCTCTAGTTTTCAGAAATGCACAGGTTTGGTAGGTTTCCCTAGGTGGCAGCTGAGCTACAAGCCAAAATCTACAGGTAGGCACTTTGCAAAAAACACCTCTGTTTTCCTTCAAAAATTTGGATATGTCCACGTTGCGCTTTGGGGCGTTTCCTGTCGCAGGCGCTAGGCCTACCCACACAAGTGAGGTATCAGTTTTATCGGGAGATGTGGGGGAACGCTGGGTGGAAGGAAATTTGTGGCTCCTCTCAGATTCCAGAACTTTCTGCCACAGAAATGTGAGGAGTATGTGTTTTTTTAGCCAAATTTTGAGGTTTGCAAAGGGTTCTGGGTAACAGAACCTGGTCCGAGCCACACAAGTCACCCCATCTTGGATTCCCCTAGGTCTCTAGTTTTCAGAAATGCACAGGTTTGGTAGGTTTCCCTAGGTGGCGGCTGAGCTACAAGCCAAAATCTACAGGTAGGCACTTTGGAAAAAACACCTCTGTTTTCCTTCAAAAATTTGGATGTGTCCACGTTGCGCTTTGGGGCGTTTCCTGTCGCGGGCGCTAAGCCTACCCACACAAGTGTGGTATCATTTTTATCGGGAGACGTGGGGGAACGCTGGGTGGAAGGAAATTTGTGGCTCCTCTCAGATTCCAGAACGTTCTGCCACAGAAATGTGAGGAACATGTGTTTTTTTAGCCAAATTCTGAGGTTTGCAAAGGATTCTGGGTAACAGAACCTGGTCCGAGCCACACAAGTCACCCCATCTTGGATTCCCCTAGGTCTCTAGTTTTCAGAAATGCACAGGTTTGGTAGGTTTCCCTAGGTGGCAGCTGAGCTACAAACCAAAATCTACAGGTAGGCACTTTGCAAAAAACACCTCTGTTTTCCTTCAAAAATTTGGATATGTCCACGTTGCGCTTTGGGGCGTTTCCTGTCGCAGGCGCTAGGCCTACCCACACAAGTGAGGTATCAGTTTTATCGGGAGATGTGGGGGAACGCTGGGTGGAAGGAAATTTGTGGCTCCTCTCAGATTCCAGAACTTTCTGCCACAGAAATGTGAGGAACAAGTGTTTTTTTAGCCAAATTTTGAGGTTTGCAAAGGATTCTGGGTAACAGAACCTGGTCCGAGCCACACAAGTCACCCCATCTTGGATTCCCCTAGGTCTCTAGTTTTCAGAAATGCACAGGTTTGGTAGGTTTCCCTAGGTGGCAGCTGAGCTACAAGCCAAAATCTACAGGTAGGCACTTTGCAAAAAACACCTCTGTTTTCCTTCAAAAATGTGGATGTGTCCACGTTGCGCTTTGGGGCGTTTCCTGTCGCGGGCGCTAGGCCTACCCACACAAGTGAGGTATCAGTTTTATCGGGAGATATGGGGGAACGCTGGGTGGAAGGAAATTTGTGGCTCCTCTCAGATTCCAGAACTTTCTGCCACAGAAATGTGAGGAACAAGTGTTTTTTTAGCCAAATTTTGAGGTTTGCAAAGGATTCTGGGTAACAGAACCTGGTCCGAGCCACACAAGTCACCCCATCTTGGATTCCCCTAGGTCTCTAGTTTTCAGAAATGCACAGGTTTGGTAGGTTTCCCTAGGTGGCAGCTGAGCTACAAGCCAAAATCTACAGGTAGGCACTTTGCAAAAAACACCTCTGTTTTCCTTCACAAATTTGGATGTGTCCACGTTGCGCTTTGGGGCGTTTCCTGTCGCGGGCGCTAAGCCTACCCACACAAGTGAGGTATCATTTGAATCGGGAGACGTGTGGGAACGCTGGGTGGAAGAAAATTTGTGGCTCCTCTCAGAATCCAGACCTTTCTGCCACAGAAATGTGAGGAACATGTGTTTTTTTAGCCAAATTTTGAGGTTTGCAAAGGATTCTGGGTAACAGAACCTGGTCTGAGCCACACAAGTCACCCCATCTTGGATTCCCCTAGGTCTCTAGTTTTCAGAAATGCACAGGTTTGGTAGGTTTCCCTAGGTGGCGGCTGAGCTAAAAGCCAAAATCTACAGGTAGGCACTTTGCAAAAAACACCTCTGTTTTCCTTCAAAAATTTGGATGTGTCCACGTTGCGCTTTGGGGCGTTTCCTGTCGCGGGCGCTAGGCCTACCCACACAAGTGAGGTATCAGTTTTATCGGGAGATGTGGGGGAACGCTGGGTGGAAGGAAATTTGTGGCTCCTCTCAGATTCCAGAACTTTCTGCCACAGAAATGTGAGGAACAAGTGTTTTTTTAGCCAAATTTTGAGGTTTGCAAAGGATTCTGGGTAACAGAACCTGGTCCGAGCCACACAAGTCACCCCATCTTGGATTCCCCTAGGGCTCTAGTTTTCAGAAATGCACAGGTTTGGTAGGTTTCCCTAGGTGGCAGCTGAGCTACAAGCCAAAATCTACAGGTAGGCACTTTGCAAAAAACACCTCTGTTTTCCTTCAAAAATTTGGATGTGTCCACGTTGCGCTTTGGGGCGTTTCCTGTCGCGGGCGCTAGGCCTACCCACACAAGTGAGGTATCAGTTTTATCGGGAGATGTGGGGGAACGCTGGGTGGAAGGAAATTTGTGGCTCCTCTCAGATTCCAGAACTTTCTGCCACAGAAATGTGAGGAACAAGTGTTTTTTTAGCCAAATTTTGAGGTTTGCAAAGGATTCTGGGTAACAGAACCTGGTCCGAGCCACACAAGTCACCCCATCTTGGATTCCCCTAGGTCTCTAGTTTTCAGAAATGCACAGGTTTGGTAGGTTTCCCTAGGTGGCAGCTGAGCTACAAGCCAAAATCTACAGGTAGGCACTTTGCAAAAAACACCTCTGTTTTCCTTCAAAAATTTGGATATGTCCACGTTGCGCTTTGGGGCGTTTCCTGTCGCAGGCGCTAGGCCTACCCACACAAGTGAGGTATCAGTTTTATCGGGAGATGTGGGGGAACACTGGGTGGAAGGAAATTTGTGGCTCCTCTCAGATTCCAGAACTTTCTGCCACAGAAATGTGAGGAACAAGTGTTTTTTTAGCCAAATTTTGAGGTTTGCAAAGGATTCTGGGTAACAGAACCTGGTCCGAGCCACACAAGTCACCCCATCTTGGATTCCCCTAGGTCTCTAGTTTTCAGAAATGCACAGGTTTGGTAGTTTTCCCTAGGTGGCAGCTGAGCTACAAGCCAAAATCTACAGGTAGGCACTTTGCAAAAAACACCTCTGTTTTCCTTAAAAAATTTGGATATGTCCACGTTGCGCTTTGGGGCGTTTCCTGTCGCGGGCGCTAGGCCTACCCACACAAGTGAGGTATCAGTTTTATCGGGAGACGTGGGGGAACGCTGGGTGGAAGGAAATTTGTGGCTCCTCTCAGATTCCAGAACTTTCTGCCACAGAAATGTGAGGAGCATGTGTTTTTTTAGCCAAATTTTGAGGTTTGCAAAGGGTTCTGGGTAACAGAACCTTGTCCGAGCCACACAAGTCACCCCATCTTGGATTCCCCTAGGTCTCTAGTTTTCAGAAATGCACAGGTTTGGTACGTTTCCCTAGGTGGCGGCTGAGCTACAAGCCAAAATCTACAGGTAGGCACTTTGCAAAAAACACCTCTGTTTTCCTTCAAAAATTTGGATGTGTCCACGTTGCGCTTTGGGGCGTTTCCTGTCGCGGGCGCTAAGCCTACCCACACAAGTGTGGTATCATTTTTATCGGGAGACGTGGGGGAACGCTGGGTGGAAGGAAATTTGTGGCTCCTCTCAGATTCCAGAACGTTCTGCCACAGAAATGTGAGGAACATGTGTTTTTTTAGCCAAATTCTGAGGTTTGCAAAGGATTCTGGTTAACAGAACCTGGTCCGAGCCACACAAGTCACCCCATCTTGGATTCCCCTAGGTCTCTAGTTTTCAGAAATGCACAGGTTTGGTAGGTTTCCCTAGGTGGCAGCTGAGCTACAAGCCAAAATCTACAGGTAGGCACTTTGCAAAAAACACCTCTGTTTTCCTTCAAAAATTTGGATATGTCCACGTTGCGCTTTGGGGCGTTTCCTGTCGCAGGCGCTAGGCCTACCCACACAAGTGAGGTATCAGTTTTATCGGGAGATGTGGGGGAACGCTGGGTGGAAGGAAATTTGTGGCTCCTCTCAGATTCCAGAACTTTCTGCCACAGAAATGTGAGGAACAAGTGTTTTTTTAGCCAAATTTTGAGGTTTGCAAAGGATTCTGGGTAACAGAACCTGGTCCGAGCCACACAAGTCACCCCATCTTGGATTCCCCTAGGTCTCTAGTTTTCAGAAATGCACAGGTTTGGTAGGTTTCCCTAGGTGGCAGCTGAGCTACAAGCCAAAATCTACAGGTAGGCACTTTGCAAAAAACACCTCTGTTTTCCTTCAAAAATTTGGATGTGTCCACGTTGCGCTTTGGGGCGTTTCCTGTCGCGGGCGCTAGGCCTACCCACACAAGTGAGGTATCAGTTTTATCGGGAGATGTGGGGGAACGCTGGGTGGAAGGAAATTTGTGGCTCCTCTCAGATTCCAGAACTTTCTGCCACAGAAATGTGAGGAACAAGTGTTTTTTTAGCCAAATTTTGAGGTTTGCAAAGGATTCTGGGTAACAGAACCTGGTCCGAGCCACACAAGTCACCCCATCTTGGATTCCCCTAGGTCTCTAGTTTTCAGAAATGCACAGGTTTGGTAGGTTTCCCTAGGTGGCAGCTGAGCTACAAGCCAAAATCTACAGGTAGGCACTTTGCAAAAAACACCTCTGTTTTCCTTCAAAAATTTGGATATGTCCACGTTGCGCTTTGGGGCGTTTCCTGTCGCAGGCGCTAGGCCTACCCACACAAGTGAGGTATCAGTTTTATCGGGAGATGTGGGGGAACGCTGGGTGGAAGGAAATTTGTGGCTCCTCTCAGATTCCAGAACTTTCTGCCACAGAAATGTGAGGAACAAGTGTTTTTTTAGCCAAATTTTGAGGTTTGCAAAGGATTCTGGGTAACAGAACCTGGTCCGAGCCACACAAGTCACCCCATCTTGGATTCCCCTAGGTCTCTAGTTTTCAGAAATGCACAGGTTTGGTAGTTTTCCCTAGGTGGCAGCTGAGCTACAAGCCAAAATCTACAGGTAGGCACTTTGCAAAAAACACCTCTGTTTTCCTTCAAAAATTTGGATATGTCCACGTTGCGCTTTGGGGCGTTTCCTGTCGCGGGCGCTAGGCCTACCCACACAAGTGAGGTATCAGTTTTATCGGGAGACGTGGGGGAACGCTGGGTGGAAGGAAATTTGTGGCTCCTCTCAGATTCCAGAACTTTCTGCCACAGAAATGTGAGGAGCATGTGTTTTTTTAGCCAAATTTTGAGGTTTGCAAAGGGTTCTGGGTAACAGAACCTGGTCCGAGCCACACAAGTCACCCCATCTTGGATTCCCCTAGGTCTCTAGTTTTCAGAAATGCACAGGTTTGGTACGTTTCCCTAGGTGGCGGCTGAGCTACAAGCCAAAATCTACAGGTAGGCACTTTGCAAAAAACACCTCTGTTTTCCTTCAAAAATTTGGATGTGTCCACGTTGCGCTTTGGGGCGTTTCCTGTCGCGGGCGCTAAGCCTACCCACACAAGTGTGGTATCATTTTTATCGGGAGACGTGGGGGAACGCTGGGTGGAAGGAAATTTGTGGCTCCTCTCAGATTCCAGAACGTTCTGCCACAGAAATGTGAGGAACATGTGTTTTTTTAGCCAAATTCTGAGGTTTGCAAAGGATTCTGGGTAACAGAACCTGGTCCGAGCCACACAAGTCACCCCATCTTGGATTCCCCTAGGTCTCTAGTTTTCAGAAATGCACAGGTTTGGTAGGTATCCCTAGGTGGCAGCTGAGCTACAAGCCAAAATCTACAGGTAGGCACTTTGCAAAAAACACCTCTGTTTTCCTTCAAAAATTTGGATATGTCCACGTTGCGCTTTGGGGCGTTTCCTGTCGCAGGCGCTAGGCCTACCCACACAAGTGAGGTATCAGTTTTATCGGGAGATGTGGGGGAACGCTGGGTGGAAGGAAATTTGTGGCTCCTCTCAGATTCCAGAACTTTCTGCCACAGAAATGTGAGGAACAAGTGTTTTTTTAGCCAAATTTTGAGGTTTGCAAAGGATTCTGGGTAACAGAACCTGGTCCGAGCCACACAAGTCACCCCATCTTGGATTCCCCTAGGTCTCTAGTTTTCAGAAATGCACAGGTTTGGTAGGTTTCCCTATGTGGCAGCTGAGCTACAAGCCAAAATCTACAGGTAGGCACTTTGCAAAAAACACCTGTTTTCCTTCAAAAATTTGGATATGTCCACGTTGCGCTTTGGGGCGTTTCCTGTCGCAGGCGCTAGGCCTACCCACACAAGTGAGGTATCAGTTTTATCGGGAGATGTGGGGGAACGCTGGGTGGAAGGAAATTTGTGGCTCCTCTCAGATTCCAGAACTTTCTGCCACAGAAATGTGAGGAACAAGTGTTTTTTTAGCCAAATTTTGAGGTTTGCAAAGGATTCTGGGTAACAGAACCTGGTCCGAGCCACACAAGTCACCCCATCTTGGATTCCCCTAGGTCTCTAGTTTTCAGAAATGCACAGGTTTGGTAGGTTTCCCTAGGTGGCAGCTGAGCTACAAGCCAAAATCTACAGGTAGGCACTTTGCAAAAAACACCTCTGTTTTCCTTAAAAAATTTGGATATGTCCACGTTGCGCTTTGGGGCGTTTCCTGTCGCGGGCGCTAGGCCTACCCACACAAGTGAGGTATCAGTTTTATCGGGAGACGTGGGGGAACGCTGGGTGGAAGGAAATTTGTGGCTCCTCTCAGATTCCAGAACTTTCTGCCACAGAAATGTGAGGAGTATGTGTTTTTTTAGCCAAATTTTGAGGTTTGCAAAGGGTTCTGGGTAACAGAACCTGGTCCGAGCCACACAAGTCACCCCATCTTGGATTCCCCTAGGTCTCTAGTTTTCAGAAATGCACAGGTTTGGTACGTTTCCCTAGGTGGCGGCTGAGCTACAAGCCAAAATCTACAGGTAGGCACTTTGCAAAAAACACCTCTGTTTTCCTTCAAAAATTTGGATGTGTTCACGTTGCGCTTTGGGGTGTTTCCTGTCGCGGGCGCTAAGCCTACCCACACAAGTGTGGTATCATTTTTATCGGGAGACGTGGGGGAACGCTGGGTGGAAGGAAATCTGTGGCTCCTCTCAGATTCCAGAACGTTCTGCCACAGAAATGTGAGGAACATGTGTTTTTTTAGCCAAATTCTGAGGTTTGCAAAGGATTCTGGGTAACAGAACCTGGTCCGAGCCACACAAGTCACCCCATCTTGGATTCCCCTAGGTCTCTAGTTTTCAGAAATGCACAGGTTTGGTAGGTTTCCCTAGGTGGCAGCTGAGCTACAAGCCAAAATCTACAGGTAGGCACTTTGCAAAAAACACCTCTGTTTTCCTTCAAAAATTTGGATATGTCCACGTTGCGCTTTGGGGCGTTTCCTGTCGCAGGCGCTAGGCCTACCCACACAAGTGAGGTATCAGTTTTATCGGGAGATGTGGGGGAACGCTGGGTGGAAGGAAATTTGTGGCTCCTCTCAGATTCCAGAACTTTCTGCCACAGAAATGTGAGGAACAAGTGTTTTTTTAGCCAAATTTTGAGGTTTGCAAAGGATTCTGGGTAACAGAACCTGGTCCGAGCCACACAAGTCACCCCATCTTGGATTCCCCTAGGTCTCTAGTTTTCAGAAATGCACAGGTTTGGTAGGTTTCCCTAGGTGGCAGCTGAGCTACAAGCCAAAATCTACAGGTAGGCACTTTGCAAAAAACACCTCTGTTTTCCTTCACAAATTTGGATGTGTCCACGTTGCGCTTTGGGGCGTTTCCTGTCGCGGGCGCTAAGCCTACCCACACAAGTGAGGTATCATTTGTATCGGGAGACGTGGGGGAACGCTGGGTGGAAGAAAATTTGTGGCTCCTCTCAGAATCCAGAACTTTCTGCCACAGAAATGTGAGGAAAATGTGTTTTTTTAGCCAAATTTTGAGGTTTGCAAAGGATTCTGGGTAACAGAACCTGGTCTGAGCCACACAAGTCACCCCATCTTGGATTCCCCTAGGTCTCTAGTTTTCAGAAATGCACAGGTTTGGTAGGTTTCCCTAGGTGGCGGCTGAGCTAAAAGCCAAAATCTACAGGTAGGCACTTTGCAAAAAACACCTCTGTTTTCCTTCAAAAATTTGGATGTGTCCACGTTGCGCTTTGGGGCGTTTCCTGTCGCGGGCGCTAGGCCTACCCACACAAGTGAGGTATCAGTTTTATCGGGAGATGTGGGGGAACGCTGGGTGGAAGGAAATTTGTGGCTCCTCTCAGATTCCAGAACTTTCTGCCACAGAAATGTGAGGAACAAGTGTTTTTTTAGCCAAATTTTGAGGTTTGCAAAGGATTCTGGGTAACAGAACCTGGTCCGAGCCACACAAGTCACCCCATCTTGGATTCCCCTAGGTCTCTAGTTTTCAGAAATGCACAGGTTTGGTAGGTTTCCCTAGGTGGCAGCTGAGCTACAAGCCAAAATCTACAGGTAGGCACTTTGCAAAAAACACCTCTGTTTTCCTTCAAAAATTTGGATATGTCCACGTTGCGCTTTGGGGCGTTTCCTGTCGCAGGCGCTAGGCCTACCCACACAAGTGAGGTATCAGTTTTATCGGGAGATGTGGGGGAACGCTGGGTGGAAGGAAATTTGTGGCTCCTCTCAGATTCCAGAACTTTCTGCCACAGAAATGTGAGGAACAAGTGTTTTTTTAGCCAAATTTTGAGGTTTGCAAAGGATTCTGGGTAACAGAACCTGGTCCGAGCCACACAAGTCACCCCATCTTGGATTCCCCTAGGTCTCTAGTTTTCAGAAATGCACAGGTTTGGTAGGTTTCCCTAGGTGGCAGCTGAGCTACAAGCCAAAATCTACAGGTAGGCACTTTGCAAAAAACACCTCTGTTTTCCTTCACAAATTTGGATGTGTCCACGTTGCGCTTTGGGGCGTTTCCTGTCGCGGCGCTAAGCCTACCCACACAAGTGAGGTATCATTTGTATCGGGAGACGTGGGGGAACGCTGGGTGGAAGAAAATTTGTGGCTCCTCTCAGAATCCAGAACTTTCAGCCACAGAAATGTGAGGAACATGTGTTTTTTTAACCAAATTTTGAGGTTTGCAAAGGATTCTGGGTAACAGAACCTGGTCTGAGCCACACAAGTCACCCCATCTTGGATTCCCCTAGGTCTCTAGTTTTCAGAAATGCACAGGTTTGGTAGGTTTCCCTAGGTGGCGGCTGAGCTAAAAGCCAAAATCTACAGGTAGGCACTTTGCAAAAAACACCTCTGTTTTCCTTCAAAAATTTGGATGTGTCCACGTTGCGCTTTGGGGCGTTTCCTGTCGCGGGCGCTAGGCCTACCCACACAAGTGAGGTATCAGTTTTATCGGGAGATGTGGGGGAACGCTGGGTGGAAGGAAATTTGTGGCTCCTCTCAGATTCCAGAACTTTCTGCCACAGAAATGTGAGGAACAAGTGTTTTTTTAGCCAAATTTTGAGGTTTGCAAAGGATTCTGGGTAACAGAACCTGGTCCGAGCCACACAAGTCACCCCATCTTGGATTCCCCTAGGTCTCTAGTTTTCAGAAATGCACAGGTTTGGTAGGTTTCCCTAGGTGGCAGCTGAGCTACAAGCCAAAATCTACAGGTAGGCACTTTGCAAAAAACACCTCTGTTTTCCTTCAAACATTTGGATGTGTCCACGTTGCGCTTTGGGGCGTTTCCTGTCGCGGGCGCTAGGCCTACCCACACAAGTGAGGTATCAGTTTTATCGGGAGATGTGGGGGAACGCTGGGTGGAAGGAAATTTGTGGCTCCTCTCAGATTCCAGAACTTTCTGCCACAGAAATGTGAGGAACAAGTGTTTTTTTAGCCAAATTTTGAGGTTTGCAAATGATTCTGGGTAACAGAACCTGGTCCGAGCCACACAAGTCACCCCATCTTTGATTCCCCTACGTCTCTAGTTTTCAGAAATGCACAGGTTTGGTAGTTTTCCCTAGGTGGCAGCTGAGCTACAAGCCAAAATCTACAGGTAGGCACTTTGCAAAAAACACCTCTGTTTTCCTTCAAAAATTTGGATATGTCCACGTTGCGCTTTGGGGCGTTCCCTGTCGCGGGCGCTAGGCCTACCCACACAAGTGAGGTATCAGTTTTATCGGGAGACGTGGGGGAACGCTGGGTGGAAGGAAATTTGTGGCTCCTCTCAGATTCCAGAACTTTCTGCCACAGAAATGTGAGGAGCATGTGTTTTTTTAGCCAAATTTTGAGGTTTGCAAAGGGTTCTGGGTAACAGAACCTGGTCCGAGCCACACAAGTCACCCCATCTTGGATTCCCCTAGGTCTCTAGTTTTCAGAAATGCACAGGTTTGGTACGTTTCCCTAGGTGGCGGCTGAGCTACAAGCCAAAATCTACAGGTAGGCACTTTGCAAAAAACACCTCTGTTTTCCTTCAAAAATTTGGATGTGTCCACGTTGCGCTTTGGGGCGTTTCCTGTCGCGGGCGCTAAGCCTACCCACACAAGTGTGGTATCATTTTTATCGGGAGACGTGGGGGAACGCTGGGTGGAAGGAAATTTGTGGCTCCTCTCAGATTCCAGAACGTTCTGCCACAGAAATGTGAGGAACATGTGTTTTTTTAGCCAAATTCTGAGGTTTGCAAAGGATTCTGGGTAACAGAACCTGGTCCGAGCCACACAAGTCACCCCATCTTGGATTCCCCTAGGTCTCTAGTTTTCAGAAATGCACAGGTTTGGTAGGTTTCCCTAGGTGGCAGCTGAGCTACAAGCCAAAATCTACAGGTAGGCACTTTGCAAAAAACACCTCTGTTTTCCTTCAAAAATTTGGATATGTCCACGTTGCGCTTTGGGGCGTTTCCTGTCGCAGGCGCTAGGCCTACCCACACAAGTGAGGTATCAGTTTTATCGGGAGATGTGGGGGAACGCTGGGTGGAAGGAAATTTGTGGCTCCTCTCAGATTCCAGAACTTTCTGCCACAGAAATGTGAGGAACAAGTGTTTTTTTAGCCAAATTTTGAGGTTTGCAAAGGATTCTGGGTAACAGAACCTGGTCCGAGCCACACAAGTCACCCCATCTTGGATTCCCCTAGGTCTCTAGTTTTCAGAAATGCACAGGTTTGGTAGGTTTCCCTAGGTGGCAGCTGAGCTACAAGCCAAAATCTACAGGTAGGCACTTTGCAAAAAACACCTGTTTTCCTTCAAAAATTTGGATATGTCCACGTTGCGCTTTGGGGCGTTTCCTGTCGCAGGCGCTAGGCCTACCCACACAAGTGAGGTATCAGTTTTATCGGGAGATGTGGGGGAACGCTGGGTGGAAGGAAATTTGTGGCTCCTCTCAGATTCCAGAACTTTCTGCCACAGAAATGTGAGGAACAAGTGTTTTTTTAGCCAAATTTTGAGGTTTGCAAAGGATTCTGGGTAACAGAACCTGGTCCGAGCCACACAAGTCACCCCATCTTGGATTCCCCTAGGTCTCTAGTTTTCAGAAATGCACAGGTTTGGTAGGTTTCCCTAGGTGGCAGCTGAGCTACAAGCCAAAATCTACAGGTAGGCACTTTGCAAAAAACACCTCTGTTTTCCTTAAAAAATTTGGATATGTCCACGTTGCGCTTTGGGGCGTTTCCTGTCGCGGGCGCTAGGCCTACCCACACAAGTGAGGTATCAGTTTTATCGGGAGACGTGGGGGAACGCTGGGTGGAAGGAAATTTGTGGCTCCTCTCAGATTCCAGAACTTTCTGCCACAGAAATGTGAGGAGTATGTGTTTTTTTAGCCAAATTTTGAGGTTTGCAAAGGGTTCTGGGTAACAGAACCTGGTCCGAGCCACACAAGTCACCCCATCTTGGATTCCCCTAGGTCTCTAGTTTTCAGAAATGCACAGGTTTGGTACGTTTCCCTAGGTGGCGGCTGAGCTACAAGCCAAAATCTACAGGTAGGCACTTTGCAAAAAACACCTCTGTTTTCCTTCAAAAATTTGGATGTGTTCACGTTGCGCTTTGGGGTGTTTCCTGTCGCGGGCGCTAAGCCTACCCACACAAGTGTGGTATCATTTTTATCGGGAGACGTGGGGGAACGCTGGGTGGAAGGAAATCTGTGGCTCCTCTCAGATTCCAGAACGTTCTGCCACAGAAATGTGAGGAACATGTGTTTTTTTAGCCAAATTCTGAGGTTTGCAAAGGATTCTGGGTAACAGAACCTGGTCCGAGCCACACAAGTCACCCCATCTTGGATTCCCCTAGGTCTCTAGTTTTCAGAAATGCACAGGTTTGGTAGGTTTCCCTAGGTGGCAGCTGAGCTACAAGCCAAAATCTACAGGTAGGCACTTTGCAAAAAACACCTCTGTTTTCCTTCAAAAATTTGGATATGTCCACGTTGCGCTTTGGGGCGTTTCCTGTCGCAGGCGCTAGGCCTACCCACACAAGTGAGGTATCAGTTTTATCGGGAGATGTGGGGGAACGCTGGGTGGAAGGAAATTTGTGGCTCCTCTCAGATTCCAGAACTTTCTGCCACAGAAATGTGAGGAACAAGTGTTTTTTTAGCCAAATTTTGAGGTTTGCAAAGGATTCTGGGTAACAGAACCTGGTCCGAGCCACACAAGTCACCCCATCTTGGATTCCCCTAGGTCTCTAGTTTTCAGAAATGCACAGGTTTGGTAGGTTTCCCTAGGTGGCAGCTGAGCTACAAGCCAAAATCTACAGGTAGGCACTTTGCAAAAAACACCTCTGTTTTCCTTCACAAATTTGGATGTGTCCACGTTGCGCTTTGGGGCGTTTCCTGTCGCGGGCGCTAAGCCTACCCACACAAGTGAGGTATCATTTGTATCGGGAGACGTGGGGGAACGCTGGGTGGAAGAAAATTTGTGGCTCCTCTCAGAATCCAGAACTTTCTGCCACAGAAATGTGAGGAAAATGTGTTTTTTTAGCCAAATTTTGAGGTTTGCAAAGGATTCTGGGTAACAGAACCTGGTCTGAGCCACACAAGTCACCCCATCTTGGATTCCCCTAGGTCTCTAGTTTTCAGAAATGCACAGGTTTGGTAGGTTTCCCTAGGTGGCGGCTGAGCTAAAAGCCAAAATCTACAGGTAGGCACTTTGCAAAAAACACCTCTGTTTTCCTTCAAAAATTTGGATGTGTCCACGTTGCGCTTTGGGGCGTTTCCTGTCGCGGGCGCTAGGCCTACCCACACAAGTGAGGTATCAGTTTTATCGGGAGATGTGGGGGAACGCTGGGTGGAAGGAAATTTGTGGCTCCTCTCAGATTCCAGAACTTTCTGCCACAGAAATGTGAGGAACAAGTGTTTTTTTAGCCAAATTTTGAGGTTTGCAAAGGATTCTGGGTAACAGAACCTGGTCCGAGCCACACAAGTCACCCCATCTTGGATTCCCCTAGGTCTCTAGTTTTCAGAAATGCACAGGTTTGGTAGGTTTCCCTAGGTGGCAGCTGAGCTACAAGCCAAAATCTACAGGTAGGCACTTTGCAAAAAACACCTCTGTTTTCCTTCAAAAATTTGGATATGTCCACGTTGCGCTTTGGGGCGTTTCCTGTCGCAGGCGCTAGGCCTACCCACACAAGTGAGGTATCAGTTTTATCGGGAGATGTGGGGGGAACGCTGGGTGGAAGGAAATTTGTGGCTCCTCTCAGATTCCAGAACTTTCTGCCACAGAAATGTGAGGAAACAAGTGTTTTTTTAGCCAAATTTTGAGGTTTGCAAAGGATTCTGGGTAACAGAACCTGGTCCGAGCCACACAAGTCACCCCATCTTGGATTCCCCTAGGTCTCTAGTTTTCAGAAATGCACAGGTTTGGTAGGTTTCCCTAGGTGGCAGCTGAGCTACAAGCCAAAATCTACAGGTAGGCACTTTGCAAAAAACACCTCTGTTTTCCTTCACAAATTTGGATGTGTCCACGTTGCGCTTTGGGGCGTTTCCTGTCGCGGCGCTAAGCCTACCCACACAAGTGAGGTATCATTTGTATCGGGAGACGTGGGGGGAACGCTGGGTGGAAGAAAATTTGTGGCTCCTCTCAGAATCCAACTTTCAGCCACAGAAATGTGAGGAACATGTGTTTTTTTAACCAAATTTTGAGGTTTGCAAAGGATTCTGGGTAACAGAACCTGGTCTGAGCCACACAAGTCACCCCATCTTGGATTCCCCTAGGTCTCTAGTTTTCAGAAATGCACAGGTTTGGTAGGTTTCCCTAGGTGGCGGCTGAGCTAAAAGCCAAAATCTACAGGTAGGCACTTTGCAAAAAACACCTCTGTTTTCCTTCAAAAATTTGGATGTGTCCACGTTGCGCTTTGGGGCGTTTCCTGTCGCGGGCGCTAGGCCTACCCACACAAGTGAGGTATCAGTTTTATCGGGAGATGTGGGGGAACGCTGGGTGGAAGGAAATTTGTGGCTCCTCTCAGATTCCAGAACTTTCTGCCACAGAAATGTGAGGAACAAGTGTTTTTTTAGCCAAATTTTGAGGTTTGCAAAGGATTCTGGGTAACAGAACCTGGTCCGAGCCACACAAGTCACCCCATCTTGGATTCCCCTAGGTCTCTAGTTTTCAGAAATGCACAGGTTTGGTAGGTTTCCCTAGGTGGCAGCTGAGCTACAAGCCAAAATCTACAGGTAGGCACTTTGCAAAAAACACCTCTGTTTTCCTTCAAACATTTGGATGTGTCCACGTTGCGCTTTGGGGCGTTTCCTGTCGCGGGCGCTAGGCCTACCCACACAAGTGAGGTATCAGTTTTATCGGGAGATGTGGGGGAACGCTGGGTGGAAGGAAATTTGTGGCTCCTCTCAGATTCCAGAACTTTCTGCCACAGAAATGTGAGGAACAAGTGTTTTTTTAGCCAAATTTTGAGGTTTGCAAATGATTCTGGGTAACAGAACCTGGTCCGAGCCACACAAGTCACCCCATCTTTGATTCCCCTACGTCTCTAGTTTTCAGAAATGCACAGGTTTGGTAGGTTTCCCTAGGTGGCAGCTGAGCTACAAGCCAAAATCTACAGGTAGGCACTTTGCAAAAAACACCTCTGTTTTCCTTAAAAAATTTGGATATGTCCACGTTGCGCTTTGGGGCGTTTCCTGTCGCGGGCGCTAGGCCTACCCACACAAGTGAGGTATCATTTTTATCGGGAGACGTGGGGGAACGCTGGGTGGAAGGAAATTTGTGGCTCCTCTCAGATTCCAGAACTTTCTGCCACAGAAATGTGAGGAGCATGTGTTTTTTTAGCCAAATTTTGAGGGTTTGCAAAGGGTTCTGGGTAACAGAACCTGGTCCGAGCCACACAAGTCACCCCATCTTGGATTCCCCTAGGTCTCTAGTTTTCAGAAATGCACAGGTTTGGTACGTTTCCCTAGGTGGCGGCTGAGCTACAAGCCAAAATCTACAGGTAGGCACTTTGCAAAAAACACCTCTGTTTTCCTTCAAAAATTTGGATGTGTCCACGTTGCGCTTTGGGGCGTTTCCTGTCGCGGGCGCTAAGCCTACCCACACAAGTGTGGTATCATTTTTATCGGGAGACGTGGGGGAACGCTGGGTGGAAGGAAATTTGTGGCTCCTCTCAGATTCCAGAACGTTCTGCCACAGAAATGTGAGGAACATATGTTTTTTTAGCCAAATTCTGAGGTTTGCAAAGGATTCTGGGTAACAGAACCTGGTCCGAGCCACACAAGTCACCCCATCTTGGATTCCCCTAGGTCTCTAGTTTTCAGAAATGCACAGGTTTGGTAGGTTTCCCTAGGTGGCAGCTGAGCTACAAGCCAAAATCTACAGGTAGGCACTTTGCAAAAAACACCTCTGTTTTCCTTCACAAATTTGGATGTGTCCACGTTGCGCTTTGGGGCGTTTCCTGTCGCGGCGCTAAGCCTACCCACACAAGTGAGGTATCATTTGTATCGGGAGACGTGGGGGAACGCTGGGTGGAAGAAAATTTGTGGCTCCTCTCAGAATCCAGAACTTTCAGCCACAGAAATGTGAGGAACATGTGTTTTTTTAACCAAATTTTGAGGTTTGCAAAGGATTCTGGGTAACAGAACCTGGTCTGAGCCACACAAGTCACCCCATCTTGGATTCCCCTAGGTCTCTAGTTTTCAGAAATGCACAGGTTTGGTAGGTTTCCCTAGGTGGCGGCTGAGCTAAAAGCCAAAATCTACAGGTAGGCACTTTGCAAAAAACACCTCTGTTTTCCTTCAAAAATTTGGATGTGTCCACGTTGCGCTTTGGGGCGTTTCCTGTCGCGGGCGCTAGGCCTACCCACACAAGTGAGGTATCAGTTTTATCGGGAGATGTGGGGGAACGCTGGGTGGAAGGAAATTTGTGGCTCCTCTCAGATTCCAGAACTTTCTGCCACAGAAATGTGAGGAACAAGTGTTTTTTTAGCCAAATTTTGAGGTTTGCAAAGGATTCTGGGTAACAGAACCTGGTCCGAGCCACACAAGTCACCCCATCTTGGATTCCCCTAGGTCTCTAGTTTTCAGAAATGCACAGGTTTGGTAGGTTTCCCTAGGTGGCAGCTGAGCTACAAGCCAAAATCTACAGGTAGGCACTTTGCAAAAAACACCTCTGTTTTCCTTCAAACATTTGGATGTGTCCACGTTGCGCTTTGGGGCGTTTCCTGTCGCGGGCGCTAGGCCTACCCACACAAGTGAGGTATCAGTTTTATCGGGAGATGTGGGGGAACGCTGGGTGGAAGGAAATTTGTGGCTCCTCTCAGATTCCAGAACTTTCTGCCACAGAAATGTGAGGAACAAGTGTTTTTTTAGCCAAATTTTGAGGTTTGCAAATGATTCTGGGTAACAGAACCTGGTCCGAGCCACACAAGTCACCCCATCTTTGATTCCCCTACGTCTCTAGTTTTCAGAAATGCACAGGTTTGGTAGGTTTCCCTAGGTGGCAGCTGAGCTACAAGCCAAAATCTACAGGTAGGCACTTTGCAAAAAACACCTCTGTTTTCCTTAAAAAATTTGGATATGTCCACGTTGCGCTTTGGGGCGTTTCCTGTCGCGGGCGCTAGGCCTACCCACACAAGTGAGGTATCATTTTTATCGGGAGACGTGGGGGAACGCTGGGTGGAAGGAAATTTGTGGCTCCTCTCAGATTCCAGAACTTTCTGCCACAGAAATGTGAGGAGCATGTGTTTTTTTAGCCAAATTTTGAGGTTTGCAAAGGGTTCTGGGTAACAGAACCTGGTCCGAGCCACACAAGTCACCCCATCTTGGATTCCCCTAGGTCTCTAGTTTTCAGAAATGCACAGGTTTGGTACGTTTCCCTAGGTGGCGGCTGAGCTACAAGCCAAAATCTACAGGTAGGCACTTTGCAAAAAACACCTCTGTTTTCCTTCAAAAATTTGGATGTGTCCACGTTGCGCTTTGGGGCGTTTCCTGTCGCGGGCGCTAAGCCTACCCACACAAGTGTGGTATCATTTTTATCGGGAGACGTGGGGGAACGCTGGGTGGAAGGAAATTTGTGGCTCCTCTCAGATTCCAGAACGTTCTGCCACAGAAATGTGAGGAACATATGTTTTTTTAGCCAAATTCTGAGGTTTGCAAAGGATTCTGGGTAACAGAACCTGGTCCGAGCCACACAAGTCACCCCATCTTGGATTCCCCTAGGTCTCTAGTTTTCAGAAATGCACAGGTTTGGTAGGTTTCCCTAGGTGGCGGCTGAGCTACAGGCCAAAATCTACAGGTAGGCACTTTGCAAAAAAGACCTCTGTTTTCCTTCAAAAATTTGGCTGTGTCCACGTTGCGCTTTGGGGCATTTCCTGTCGTGGGCGCTAGGCCTACCCACACAAGTGAGGTATCATTTTTATCGGGAGACGTGGGGGAACGCTGGGTGGAAGGAAATTTGTGGCTCCTCTCAGATTCCAGAACTTTCTGCCACAGAAATGTGAGGAACATGTGTTTTTTTAGCCAAATTTTGAGGTTTGCAAAGGGTTCTGGGTAACAGAACCTGGTCCGAGTCACACAAGTCACCCCATCTTGGATTCCCCTAGGACTCTAGTTTTTAGAAATGCACAGGTTTGGTAGATTTCCCTAGGTGGCGGCTGAGCTACAAGCCAAAATCTACAGGTAGGCACTTTGCAAAAAACACCTCTGTTTTCCTTTAAAAATTTGGATGTGTCCACGTTGCGCTTTGGGGCGTTTCCTGTCGCGGGCGCTAGGCCTACCCACACAAGTGAGGTATCAGTTTTATCGGGAGATGTGGGGGAACGCTGGGTGGAAGGAAATTTGTGGCTCCTCTCAGATTCCAGAACGTTCTGCCACAGAAATGTGAGGAACATATGTTTTTTCAGCCAAATTCTGAGGTTTGCAAAGGATTATGGGTAACAGAACCTGGTCCGAGCCACACAAGTCACCCCATCTTGGATTCCCCTAGGACTCTAGTTTTTAGAAATGCACAGGTTTGGTAGGTTTCCCTAGGTGGCGGCTGAGCTACAAGCCAAAATCTACAGGTAGGCACTTTGCAAAAAACACCTCTGTTTTCCTTCAAAAATTTGGATGTGTCCACGTTGCGCTTTGGGGCGTTTCCTGTCGCGGGCGCTAGGCCTACCCACACAAGTGAGGTATCATTTTTATCGGGAGACGTGGGGGAACGCTGGGTGGAAGCAAATTCGTGGCTCCTCTCAGATTCCAGAACTTTCTGCCACAGAAAAGTGAGGAACATGTGTTTTTTTAGCCAAATTTTGAGG